>NC_066882.1:28646661-28946661 GCF_022985175.1 Labeo rohita | reverse complement strand
AATTACAAGCAAGCAAACAAACAAACAAAAACAAACTGACTGATTTCATAGACCCCTATTTAATATTTAATACAAATGTATCATCAAAACATTTAAAACTTCATCATAAAATGTAAAACTTTAGCAGATAAATTAATCTGTTAATTAAAAATGTGATCACATGCAAATATAATAATTACAATTACAATAAATGCAAAAAATTGCATATTCAATACTAGTGCACCATAATAATCATACACACTTAAGTATGTACAGTATTATAATGGCACCACTTCACTTCACTGTGAGACATGTAGAAAAAATGTGATAGGTCACTGTCCATTAAGTTTATGGATATTTAGCTTAACCCTAAAACACAACACAATACAGTGCATATTCAAAATAATGTGGAAAATTCCTTCATATTAACACAGCATATGGGCCGTAGTTTTACATACCTTTCAGAGAGGACATGCAGACTCATTCCAAAATTTGCCAAATGATATTCCATAACGAAATCCATTTTTTCAGTGATTGCAGTTGCAATTTTCGTATCACAGAAATGGCAGGGCTATAGAACAGATCTGCTGGTTTAGCATGGCAGCAGGTGCACTTAAAAGTAGTATTTGCCTACTTTTATTAAACATGAATGCTTGTGTATATTTTCTAGCAATCATTTTCTATTATTCGCATGACTATCAAATGATAAAGAAGAGTGTTAAAATCAAGACACAGTGTGCCTCCAGCTGATTCTGGTATAGTGTTGAGAGTGATGCAGTTTATTCCCAATAAAGCATGGTGGATGGTAGCTGCCATTTCTTCCAAAGCTCAGCAATTAGAATATGCGGTGCAAAATACGGGGTGCAAATTGTGTTCAGCAGTTTATTGGTAATTTTTGTTTTAGTTTGTTGTTACATGATTTTGTTACTGCATAAAGTTGTACCTCTATCTATATGCAATTCTTTGAATGGTTTGACAGAAGGCAAATGGTGATGCCTCTTCTGCTCATTAGCTGTACCCAGACACATTTTGAAAGTGTTTTTTTTTTGTTTTGTTTAGTTTTTTTAATATATATCTATTTAAATAGCTGGAATAATGACATGCCCAAAAAGAACAGGAAGAACAATTATTTTGAAGTGGCTGGTACATGGTCTTTTTACCTAGGTATGTCAAGTTTAAACAGAAAGTGAAGCACTAACTATCATTTAAGCTAACTCTGTCACATCATGGCTAATGAACTCAGAATAGCCATTGACTGTTTGAAGTGGGGAAAAAATAGCTCATCTGAGTTTTAGCTGCTTCTGAGTGGGTTTCTAATTCAGCTCTTGAACATTTTGACATGGGAATAATGAGCGCTGTGTTCAAACTGGAGTGGAGCGTTCGTGGCACAGCATATAACCGTATATTGAATAAAATATATATATTTTTTTTTTTTTTCTTTTTTTTTCATACATGCTCTATTCACCAAAAATATTCAGTAGATATATATATATATTTTTTAAACAATTATACCTTTTACCTTATCCCATTTTAATATAGGTTTAAACACTGGTTTGTACCACAAATAGTTTTATCGTTTTTACTGCACTTTTTAATTCGTCTAGTTATTTACCTATAGCAGCTAATGAAACAAGTCACAAGTGTTGAAAAAAAAAAAAAAAGATGGATATAGATACTTCATAACTCCTCTATCCAAAACATTCTGCAGTGTGACCTTCTTACATGAATATGTCTTGTGTAATAAGCATGCATGTCTTTTCCTTTTGACGATAGTCTGAAAAAAACTTTTATGCAGTATTTGCTGCATTATGTCCCTAGTGAAAAATAAATATACTAAAATAAATACATTTAAGTATACAACAAATACATTAATAATATCGGTCTTTAAATGCAAAATCTTTAAAGATCATACATCAACAGTGACATTAAAACATATTTTAGGCTTAATATTAAGAAATGTGCATTGTGCACAAGTAGTACTCCAAATAAAGTTAAATTACAATGTTAATATAAGTAAGTCTCAAGCAATATGCCAGTAAATATGTTAATAGTCTTGAACTATACTTGGTATAAAATAAATGCATTCTAAATCTATTATTTTGTTACTAGGGGTCACATGAGTATACTGCAATCATGGCTTTTGATTACACTTGGACTAGTTTAAGTCGCTATGCTTGAGTGAGAAAGTGAATGGCTGTCTTTTATTTTCACTCTATTTGTATCTCCATCTTTTCTAGAGACTAATGGACTTTTTCAGCTTCCTCATCTGCTGGGGTTAAAAACAAAACAAACAAACAAACAAAAAAAGTGTAGGATAACCGAACACCAATCTAGGCAAACTGTCTGCAGATGTGCTGGTATTGGCAAACGAAAAAGCGTACAGTATGTAGAGTCGGTAAGTGACCCTTGAAAACCAACGTCAAGCTGTGGTGAAATCAAGCATGCAATGAGTAGAGGGTAGAGGGATATTGTCAAATTCGCATATGTCCATGCACAGAACGCTTCAGTGTGGCTTTTTTTGATCTCATCATCTCACCTCTGAGATCATCCCTTCATCTGTGTTTAGATTAGACGTTCCCTTCATGCTTTGCACAGTATGTATAAACCCTTTTATTGCAAGTCTGTCTTTCTCATATTCGTTCTTTTCAAGTGATCTTTTTAGGTGTCTTTTGAAGCATTTGACGAGACATTACTTAGCTCATCCATTCACAATGACTGTTGCTTCAGCCCATCACTGCTGAATCGCATGTGTCATAAAAGATTGCCTAAACGCTCACTTTTCTGTCAAGATGAAACCGCACATTTGCACTGGCAACATCAAAGACCAAAGTCTTGTAATCGTACAAGGGGTATCCATGCTGAATTTTGTATCTTCTTTTTGAGTTTTCTACAGCAAACCTGACTGAATGAAAAGAGCTTCATTCTCTTGTTTGACCACTGAGATGGCAATCAGTTTTCAGACTGCTTCATGAATACAGCAAATGTGGAATCTTTTTTTAGAGTCAAATTACTTCTCAGACAATATGTGTCTGCTGGTTTTCTTCCAGTATTAAGGGAAATATGCTCCTGAAATGATTTTCGGCGTACAGTCACTATCCTGTTGGTTTCAGAAGTCATTTTGCTTAGTGTGAACATTGGGATGGTGGAATCCTAGCACTCATTATCTCAGATAAGCATAGTGTGTGCAGAAGAGTGGTTTATGCTAACCTACATTTGTGTGTGTCAAAATGTGATTCTATATATATATATATAAAAGAAAGGACAACTGCCATTATACTTTGTTGTAATTTTAATAGTAGTTAGTTAATGATTTTACTAACATAAACTAACAATATATCTTTTAATAACTATTGTTAATGCTAGTTAAAAAGAATGTGTCCATGTTAGTTTACAGTTCATTAACTAACAACTTCTTATCTTAAAAATGTAACAGTAAATGTTGTAATTAATGTAAATGCAATAATAATTAATGATTTAAGCAGTTAAAAAAAGAATATATATATATATATATATATATATATATATATATATAAAATACTGTCCTCTTTTTCCTTTAGAATACTGTTTCAATCTTTTTGAAATAAGATGCTTAAAGGGACAAGATGAAAAAACCCTGAAAAAAATCTCACTTCTTCAAAGAGGTAATGGGCTCTGGCGTTAATAAAGACCATCAATCATTTGCATTTAGCACTGCTCATGTTTTGTGTGTTTCAAGAGCTACCATCTGGGTCACGGTGCCCGCAGCAATAATCATTGTTTTTGCACCAGAATTTGTGCTGGTGCTAATTGAAACTCGAACAAACAGACATGTTTTGTTTCTGTTAGGCGGATGGAGTCTCTGTCTCTCCGTTTCTGTCCTTTTAATCAAAATCGAGAATAGTGGGTAAAGGGGATTACTGAGCCTTTTGAGATGTGTTATGAAAGCACAGAGTGCTCTCAAAAAGATAAACAGGTGTTATGAATCTCAGGCTATGAAATGTTTACAAAACAAGATGCATAGCCTGGGATTATCTATGAAACAAAGATGAAAATAAGAACGATATACTGTATCATGGATTAATTAATGATGATGTGCTTTCAGTCAGAGAGAAGAAAAAAAAAAGATCAATGGCTGTTAAAGTACTTGTTAATTATTTAATAATTTATTATTATTATTATTATTGTTATTATTAAATTGAAGGTATATTTTAACTGTTCTCAGGACAAGATCTTTATATGTATATATATGTTCAGTACAGACTTCGGTTCAAGGGTCATGGTTCGATACGATTTCGGTACAACAGAAAAAAAAAATCTACTATGCTAGGTTTCTTTTCATTTATTTTAAACAGACAGTAGTACAAATTACAATTTTTTTCCGCCTACAAATATTATGTCAAATTAATAGGCTCATATAATAGGTCTTATATAGGGTATAAAATCTGCAATAAATATATACATACAAGGAATAAATACTTGAAATATATTTAATTTAGTTAACTGATAGACAAGGGAAAAAACTGTAGGACACGTAGCCTATATTTGCTGAGTTTCAGTTCAGTTTTGTGACAGAACGGAAACTCAAATGGCAGAAAGTGACATTCTATTTGTTTTTTGTTTAAGTTAATTTTGCTTGTATGAGGAAAATTTAATGTAATTGCGCCGGTGCACACAAACACAAAACATATCAGTTCCAGACTGCTAGCATTGCCATCGTGACAGCGCAGTAAAGTTAGTACTTTAACAAAATAAAACACAGTGAACCAAACATCAGCGCGCCCGCCTCACTGTGTCACTGAAGTACAAAGTCTATAATTTACATAATAAATAATAGTTTAGCCTTTGGATGCATCGCAAATATGGAAATATTAGGGGAGATTTGGATTTGTGCTGAATGAGACAGGATTTGCCAATACAGATTAAAAAAAGAAAAATAATAAATAAATAAATAAATAAATAAATAAATAAATAAAGTAAATAGTATAAAATAGTGTTTAACTTTGTAATAAAATAAACAATGGCAATGATATTATTTTAATAAAATAAAAATTGATTTTATTATTTTGGTTTTATTAAAATATGAAATATATAAATGATGTACAAGAACTTGAGAAAGAAGATAACGAGGATACATGACCGTTACACCAACAGGGACTTTAATGGCATTACATTCTAAATACATAGACATTAATATGAGTTGGTCCCTCCTTTGCAGCTATGGCAAACTCCACTCCTCTCAGAAGGCTTTTGGTGTGTTTCTGTGGGATTTTTTGCCTATACATCTTGTAGAGCATTTGTGAGGTCAGGCACTGATGTTGGACAAGAATGCCTGGCTCGCAATCTCCATTCAAGTTCATCCCAGAAGATGTTCAGTGGGGTTGAGGTCAGGACTCTGTGAGAGCCAGTCAGGTTCTTCCACACCAAACTCATCCGACCATGTCTTTATAGACTTTGCTTTGTGCACTGGGGCACAGACATGCTGGAAATACATTCTGTGAAGTTCCCACCACAGTTTTTGTGCTGATATTAATGCCAGTGGACTTTGAACAGATGAACAGAGCATTGGTGACTTTTATTTTTATGCACCATGTGCCTCAGCACTCTGTTACCCATCTCTGTAATTGTATGTGGTCTTAAGCTTTGATTTCGCTTGATATTATACACCTGTGTCAATGGGTCTGATTGAAATACCATAGTTAAAAAAATAAATAAATAAAATAAATAAATAAATAAAACTTTAAAAAACTAAAACAAAAATGGGCTGGGGTCTCATTTATAAAACTCTCCGTAGTTTTCATACTAAAAGTATATATATGCACAAAAGCGAGATTTTATGTGCGCACAAAAGTTTTCAGATTTATAAATCCATTCGTATGCCGGAACCTGTGCAAAAATCCCTTTATCAATCCCGGTCAGGGGAAGATTGTGCGTACGTGCATCTCCACCCTGTCTCCTCCCAGAAATCACCATAGTACAACGCCTAGTTTTACTATGTTGTAAGAGATATTGTGGAGATGCTTTCACACAACATCAACACTTGTTGATGCACGTGCAGCTGCGGTTGTAAAGTAAGCTGTTATCATTGGTCCTGTTCAAACCGGACAATGCAACGTTCGACCACCAAATCCAGCAGTGTCCGCCATAATATTGAAGTAAGTGCACATCATTGATCTTTGCTCTCGCTAAAAATATTTTTATAACATGAAATCTGCAGTTTAGTTTAAAGATATACTACAGTGCACCTATAGCACTCTTCACTGTTAATAAAACATAGCATGCCACGGGAAAGTGATGAAGGGCATCCACTAACTTACAAATATGTCTAAATTCATAACATTTTTAAGTTCTGCGTAGCGACTTAAATGACTTAATTGTCATTAGACTTAATGACTAACTAAATGAGTTAATTTTTGCTTGTCTCCATTAATGAGAGTGGAATACTTAATGTGAACGTGTAGGCTATATCGAAATGAAAACATAGTTTAAAATGGTTGTTTACTTTATTACTTTTCTCACTCTAGGAAAAATATTTTTTTTACGCATGGTCTAGAATGTTTGTACGGTGCATATACATTTACACCAAGTTTATTACACAAGTACATATGTATTCATGCAGCATACATGCTTTTGTCGGTAACGCTTTAGATTACAACCCGCAAAGAACTACGTAAGTTAACTGAATTTACGGTGTATGTTTCTGTAATTATAGTGTACCTATAAAGAACGTACATGTAGGTATAAGGGAACAAAATGTTATATTTGGGTAATAAAGGGATAACAAACCAGATATTCAACCTGCAAAGAACTACATAAGTATACTGAATTTACAGTGTATGTTTCTGTAATTATAGTGTACCTATTAAAGAACGTACATGTAGGTATAAGGGACCAATATGTTACGTTTTGGTAATAGAGAGTAACAACCAGATATACAACCTGCAAAGAACTGCGTAAGTAAACTAAAGTTACGGTCAATGTTTCGTATTTATATTGTACCTACGTGTAAGTATAAGGGAACAATAGGTTACGTTTGGGTAATAAGGGGGTAGCAAACAGCTATGCAAATAATTTATAATGGATTAATTTAAAAAAAACTTAACAGGTACCTGTTCTATTAAATCGTAAGTTTGGTGTATCTATACGTAAGCTTTTTAAAATTACTGGGAAATTGTACTCTTGTTCCATGTAGTTACAGGGTAATTGTGCCCTCTGCGGGCTGTAAATTAAAGTGGCGATTGTTCCCCTCTTGTTCAACGAAGTTACAGGGTTGGTACATATAACAACGCGACGTAAAATGTGGTTCTACAAAATGTACATTTATTTACATTTTTACAAACATTAAATGTACAATACTGACATATTTACATCATCTAAACATTTAACGTTTACTTAATATGAAATTATAACATTTCATTCTGTTCTGTGTGATTTCTGTTGCCAGCTCGTTTCCAAGAATAGGATGTTAATGTTATCATGACTACACGTTAAACCCTTAAAATAAATAATATTTCTGCAATCGTTTAATCATTCATGTAATATTAACTTCGTTTGCCGTGGTGGAACACAAAGGCGT
This sequence comes from Labeo rohita, assembly GCF_022985175.1. Classification (NCBI taxonomy): domain Eukaryota; kingdom Metazoa; phylum Chordata; class Actinopteri; order Cypriniformes; family Cyprinidae; genus Labeo; species Labeo rohita. Next base: position 28,939,130 of record NC_066882.1, on the reverse strand, counting down.
TTTCTCTAACAGGCTGTGACTAACAATAGAACCATAAAATACACCGAACACGCATCATAATTACAAATTAAACCATTTTATTTGTGTGCTGTAACCCAGATCTTCAGAATCCATACGATTTGCGAGGACCAGAACCAAATTCAAGGCTTTGTCCGGCGATCTTCATCTCCATCTCTAGCAGCGAGTCCAGCAGCAACAGCCATAAACCCGTGCTAAAGTGCATTTGCGACAGGAAAATCGGACGTTCATTGGCTCTCGCCTGCATTCGTCACAGATTACGACATGCCGTGTTTCTGGTGAGATGTGTTGGAATGACGCGCGGGCGCCTTCGAGGAGTGGATAAGGACAATAATCTGGATAATATTTTCAGCGATTAACAGTTTAAATTCTGCTCTCATCCTACTGCACCTCAAACCTACTGTATTCCGCCAGAGAGGACTGCGGCTGCAAACGCATCGTTATTTGGATTACTTTTTGTATGGCTGTTGACATTTTTGCAATAAATAAATGATTGTGATTGCACTTTCCTGTTTTTTATATTTTTATTACTGTTCAGTCATAGTTAACGTTAGGTTTAGAGGTAGAAGTGGGATTAGCGACTATAAAAAATATTTTTAGATATATTTTCAGATTGTGTGTTTATGTATTGTACCTACCCTGTAACTTCGTTGAACAAGAGGGGAACAATCGCCACTTTAATTTACAACCCGCAGAGGGCACAATTACCCTGTAACTACATGGAACAAGAGTATAATTTCCCAGTAATTTTAAAAAGCTTACGTATAGATACACCAAACTTACGATTTAATAGAACAGGTACCTGTTAAGTTTTTTTTAAATTAATCCATTATAAATTATTTGTATATCTGTTTTCTACCCCGTTATTACCCAAACGTAACATATTGCTCCCTTATACTTACACGTAGGTACAATATAAATACGAAACATACAGTGTAACTTCCGTTTACTTGCGCAGTTCTTTGCAGGTTGTATATCTGGTTGTTACCCCCGAATTACCAAAACGTAACATAGCCTATTGTTCTCTTATACCTACACATACGTACTAATAGGTACACTATAATTACAGAAACGTACACCGTAAATTCAGTATACTTATGTAGTTCTTTGCAGGTTGAATATCTGGTTTGTTATCCCCTTATTACCCAAATATAACATATTGGTCCCTTATACCTACATGTACGTTCTTTATAGGTACACTATAATTACAGAAACATACACCGTAAATTCAGTTTACTTACGTAGTTCTTTGCGGGTTGTAATCTAAAGCGTTACCCTTTTGTCTTCTGAAGCATTTAATTGGATGAGCAAAAGCATAAACTAAGCAATTGATAATAAGCAATTGATACCAGTTAATCAATATGTTGGTGGACCTCACCAGGTTCCACTATGACAGTTTAGCCAACGTAGACATTTTGCTTTTATATGAATACTGAAGATCTGATTCCAAAAGGTCACCTTGTCTTAATGTCCACTGGAGTCATTGGGTTTCTCTTAGTGGTCATCCCCTGGTGTCCTGGACAACGCTATGCATTACTTACTGTGTCCGGAATGACAGTATCCTCTCCGGTTGCAGATTCCAGGCACTGACATTTCTGGAGGTGTTTGCTTACCTCCATCCCACCAGTCAGTAAAACGTGCCTCTGTATGCTTTGTTTGTTTTCTGAATCTAATAAACAGGAAGTTAATAACTTTTATAACAAGCTTTATGATTAAAGTGAACTATTTCATGAATAATGTGTGATTGACCAAAGGGGTCGGGTGCTTTGTCCTTTAATGCAGGACTAAAATTAGCTGTCATTCGTTTTCCATCCAAATGACAGTGACCTTTAACAAAAGAGCCATTCAGAATGATTCCTCTGAGATGGTGATGTCCGGAAATAGATTGGACTGGGAAAAAATGAGGAAGTGAGATGAAAAGATAAAGTGAGATTATGTGATGTGAAATAGAAGCAAGCAGGGACAAAATCTGAATGAGAGCTAAAGTTTGAACGTCTGAAAGTTTTTCATTAGTGTGACTGCACAGATAAGCTGTTTTCAAAACAATGCAAAAAGCTAGTTATTTTTTTTCTAATGAGCTAGCAGTGTGGTGCAGATGCTTTATTAGTGCATGATGTATGTATGACCTAATAGGCCTAGTGAACACTTCTAAAAAAAATTATTTAAGATTCTTAAGATTCTTTATTGGCATCTACAATTCCATGAATAACCTTTTCATTGCACAAAGGGTTCTTGAAAAGGTTTTTAGATTATTAAAATGTTCATCACACAAAGTACATACATGCATACATGCATATATAAATGAATATATCAGACTGATTGGGAATATGTGACTGCCTTCATTTCAGCAAAGCTGTACATATACATACATTTCAATGCACTTTTAGCGGAGGTAAAACATTGACAACTTTTGTTCCTTTTCACATTGTCACAGATGCAGATTATCGATTAAAGGTCCACTTCCAGAACAAAGATTCACATATAATGTACTCACCCCCTTGTCATCCAAGATGTTCATGTCTTTCTTTCTTCAGTCGTAAAGAAATTGTTTTTTGAGGAAAACATTTCAGCATTTTTCTTCATATAATGGACTGATATGGTGCCCAGATTTTGAACTTCCAAAATGCAGTTTAAATGCGGCTTTGAACGATCCCAAATGCGGTTGTAAATGATCCCAGCTGAGAAAGAAGGGTCTTATCTAGAGTAACAATCAGTTATTTTAATTAAAAAAAAATACAATTTATATACTTTTTAATGCCAAACACTTGTCTTGTCTTACTGTGCCTGGACTGTTGTTTTCCGGTTCATTAGGGTATGTCGAAAAACTCCCATCTCTAGTTCTCCCTCAACTTCAAAATCGACTTATCGCTGTTTTACCTTTTTTGTTAAGGGTGGTTGATCTTCTTTGCATGTTCATTTTGCAAAGTCTGGGTCAGTACTTCTGCAGCGATGTAGGATGATTTTGAAATCATTTTTGAAGTTGAGGGAGAAAATACGATTGGAGTTTTTCGACATGCCCCAAACTGTCTTGAGTCAGAATACACAGAGTTCAGGAAGAGAAAGGCAAGATGAGCGTTTGAGATTAAAAAAGTATTTAAATTGTATTTTTTTAATGAAAATAACCGATCGTTTCGCTAGATAAGACCCTTCTTCCTCGGCTGGGATTGTTTACAACCGTATTTGGGATCGTTTGAAGCCACATTTAAACTGCCTTTTCAAAATCGGGGCACCATATCAGTCCATTATATGGAGAAAAATGCAGAAATGTTTTCCTCAAAAAACATAATTTCTTGACGACTGAAGAAAGAAAGATATGAGCATCTTAGGTGACAAGGGGGTGAATACATTATATGTCTGAATATATGAATCTTTGTTTTGGAAGTGGACTTCTCCTTTAAGACTTACCTTTGCATGTCCCTTATGACATCAAAACACATTTTTTTCATAGTGCAAGATTTATAAACAATTTTTTTTAACGTTTACATTAGCGATGCATCAATTGCAAATTTTTTTATCCAATTCTGTTGTCTATTTTTTTTTTTTTTTTTTTTGTAAGTGTGACCTGCCAATTTCGATTTTCTTTGTAAGAACTATAATTGGCAGCATATACAATCCAAAAAAACTATATATTTTTTTTCAATGCTAAATAAATAAATAAATAAATAAATAAATGAATGAATGAATGAATGAATGAATAAATAAATAAATAAATAAATAAATAAATAAATAAATAAATAAATAGACACAATAATAACAATATTAAACATTACAGTTCCTCCAATCTGGACTGTTACAGATATTCTCTATAAATGCATTTACACTGCAAAACTTCAAATGCATAAATAATTTTATAAGATTAATATGAATTTTGTAAATGTAAATTAATGTAAATTGTAAATATTTTTTAAACATACAAATAAGAAATTTTGGGGAACATGCAATTATACTTTTAAATATGAAACCAAACCACCAATAGGTTGCGGTAAATGACTTTGAATCATTTAATCATTCATTCAACCGGTTCGTTCAAACGGCAGATTCATTCAGAAACGAGGCAAGTGACTGCCTTTTATAAATGGGTTTCTGAATCATTGACTCACTTGATTCATTCAAAAATGTGGATTCATTCAGTAACAAAACACCGCTGTGGTGCTCGAAAACGGGCAGCAGTTCTGCTGTGGCTTTGATTGTAACTATTTTCATCAGCGAAACTACTATTGGATAAAAGCAGTGTCACATTGCAGTCGTGTTGATATTCGGGGGAAACGTTGTGCAATGTTGCATCTATAAATTACTATGAGTGCTGTTGTGCTTTGTTTTAGATTTTTGCACTAGTCTCTCTCAGTCAGGCTGCACAAGTCTCATCTGGCACGACACAAATACATTATTAGTCCGGCTCGGTATAGGCAGACTGACCAGCCAGTCTGTCCGGGCCGATCTTGCGGAAAACTGGCTAATTGTGGTCCCTGGTCAGTCGATCGGTGCATCTTTAGTTTGCATAACATAATCTGCTCCATATTTATGGCATTTCTGACAAAGTAAACTTGCTCAGTAGCTCACCTGGTACAGCACTGCACTTGTGATGTAGAGTAGTGAATCACGAGTCATTCCACAGAAAAGCTCAAAGCTTTGTATAGAGATGCTAAAATGGCACGGTTTCTTAAGTAAATTAGTTTTTAATAATGAACCCATATTTGCAGTAAAGAAAAATTCTATAGCGTATAGTATCTCTTGTGGCTGTGCCATCTGAAAATTTCAGCAAAATGTAGTAGCAACAGTAACAGTTTAGCTAACATAGACATTTCCAATAAACCTGGTTTGCAAAAAATGGTTCCTTTTGAAGAACGGATCCATTAAAAGTTGGTTCTTCTGTGGCATTGCTGTGAAAACCTCCTTTTCTAAGAGTGAAGGTGGCCACATGTCAAAAAAGGCACTGACGTTTTACGAAGTCACTGAAATGCAATTGAACCAAAGTGTGCTCAGATTGTGTGACATTACTTTTAAGACTTTATGATGCTCAACCAATAAAAATTCCAAAAAAAAAAAAAAAAAAAAAAAAAAAAACTTTCCCCATTTTCATATGAATATTTTCAGTAGCTCATTTATCACTTTGACAGCTGTACATTCATCCTAGTGACTCAGACGGTGGGAGAGCATCTGTGCATTCCCGTCAGGACATGAATAGCCTGAAAAAAAGCTGAAAAAGAGCTTGTACCTTATTCACCAACCTTGATAAATAAATAAAGATTGAGTCTCTCAGAGTCGTGCACACCTTCATGTTCTGTCATTGCCAGTGATTTACACTCAAATGTTGAATTGGACCTGACATGTGACATCAAATTTTTAAGGCCTTGTAAGTGATCTCACTGTACACAACCCCTGTTTTATTGACAGGATTAAAATTGCATGGCCCACATGTTGAAATATGTGCTGCACTGAAATCTGATCTTGATGGACACTGCGGCACCATATCTATAACCTCATTGTGTCCGTGATGTATGCACTTGCCTGGCAGAATCAAAGAGACTATTTGTTTCCCTGTCATTCTGCCATGATCCAACATATAAGCACTATTCATTTGGGCTATACAGTTAAAAAAAAAATAAAAAAAAAAAAGCCATCATTCTGTATTGTTAAAAGCACACTGAAGCAGAAAATGATTCTGGCTATTAGTCTTACAGAGAGCCTATTTAAACTAATGAATGACAGCAAACAAATCAACTGACAAACAAACAAAGAAGAAAATGGAAAAGAGCTGAAAAAAGTGAAGGATTTGTCTTTGTGAATTTAATTATGTATTCAGTGGCGGTTAGCCCCTGCTGGTAGATGCTGTAACTGCACCACCAGTGGACTGATGCGCGAAAAAAAAAAAAAATCTTAATAATGAAATTATTCTGCTGTTTTCTTCTTCCTTTTTTAAACCTAAAAATGAAGTTAAGAATATTTTATATTCCTGAAAACATTTAAGATATATATATATATATATTTTTTTTTTCTCACCTAAGATAAATAAATCACCAGTTAGGACAACCTCTAGCTTGTCCCCAAAGGTAAGATGTTTAATAAAATTACTGGGTTTGTTTTAAATATTAAGCATTATAAAATAACATCAGCTACACATAAACCTATACAACTATATTGTCATATTATATCAATAAAAACAAGTCAAATACAGACCTCATGTTTAATTTTTCATAGTTACAAGATATGTTTTGCCACTATTTGCAAATACAAGAACACCCATACATACGACACATTCACTTTAGAGAGAGTGAAAATTAATTAAACAGTCAGCTCATTGTTGAGGAAGGCTCTTTAAAAATAGCTATTTAAAAATGGTGTGCATTCTAATTGTGATTATTGTAAGTGCAAGATTTTTTTTTCAGCGAGTCTTCTACAAGAACTTCCATAAAATCAAATAACATCAAAGCCTTTAGTTTTTCTAGAATTTCACTTCAAAATATTTCAATTTCAAGAACATTCTTATAAACTTCTTAGAATTGATCTTAAGAAACTTTGATCTTAAGAAAGATTTTTGTTAATCTGGTGTTGTGCCGAATTCTAGCACCCCACCAGATTATCACCTCAAAAGACAAACTTCAGCACAACTACAGCCCCAGGTGATTTGATGTCAGAGTTCAGGATAGTCCCTTAATGGTTTCAGACTGTGTTTCCAAAACACAATGCTAATATTAGGTGTTGATGTGTTCAAATTAATGTATAAAATGTTTAAATGTTTGGTTTCTATATATATATATATATATATATATATATATATATATATATATATATATATATAATATTTATATTTAATTTAGCACTTTTCTGTACAACTTTCTGTTGAAAAAAAAAATAAAAAAATCTTAAATTTATGTGCAGTTTTAGGAGCGTTTAAATGACATTGTATTCATCATAAAACTGGCAACTTTTTATGCACTTTTTTTTTTTTTTTTTTTTTGCTATTCATTTACATGTGTGCAGTGCGGCGGTATGTGGTGTTTCTTTACAAAGTGACATTGCCAACTACTGGCCTGGCTTGCATAATAGACAGTTTTAAACAAATTTTGTGGATCTGTGTGAATTGGGTTTATTTTGGCAGTGTTGTCTGTACGCAAAGCTTTTCAAAAACACAAATGAAAAGCTTTTCTGTTTTTAGTACTTTAAACAAACCATTAGTCATAAAAATACACTGAAATGAAATGGCTAAATATTGACTAAATTTAAAGGACATTTCAAATAAATAAATGAATAACATCACGGACATTGAGAAAAAACTCAAGGTTTTGCAAACATTTTCCTCCATTGTGCAATCAGATAAAAAAATCACATGTTCTGATAGACATCCTTTGACCAATGAGAATTGTAGAGAGGTGCTTGATTTCATGCCCTCAAAACACATCTTATACCATCAGATGCTCCATCAGCACTTTCTATAGTGTGTAGGCACAATCACATCGGACAGACAGTGGTGTGTGAACATAATAAAATGTACTGTACTGTAAAATAGATTCAGTGCAACACAATAGGCACATTTACATAAGGAGAACTGGATCCCACTCAGCCTTTGATTTGCCAGTGCCCAGTGAACAATGAAGTGTTCTGCAGCTGATGGGCCATTTCCTATTCTATCTTTTTCTTTAACCTTCGCAACAGCCTTCTTTTCCTATGAACTCAATACCACCGGTAACCAGACAGTTACTCATGACACACTTCAGTACAATGGAGTGTGTGTGAAACAAATGGGAACAGATTGTATGCCATTCATGGCCAATTAAAAGATTTCCACCAAATATGTTGCCCATAGCACCTGGCGTAGATGGGAGATTGTAACTATTGCCTCATTTATACTGAAGCAAGGATGGTTTGAGGCTAGCTGTGCTTTGCATGACAGTAATGATTGCCTATGTCTAGTTGGCATTCAGCAGCAAGTTGTTGTCATGGCACCACTTTGATCACATCCGTGTTCCCTTTTCTGTATGATGTATCATCATTGTAGTTGATTAATCCCATTACTCTGGTGTCAGCAGGAAACGTGTTGATGTGGCTTTTGCAATAGATCGCAGAATGGGTTGTTGATTAAAGTGAAGGAAAGTGTTTGACAATAGCTCAGCACAACAAAGATAATCATTTGTGAAAGGTTTAATGCATTGTAGTTTAAAGTGTGCTGTCCGTGGTGCTGAAGTGGCTGGATGCTGAATATGCTTACATACTGAAACACCATTCAGAACTGCTAAAGAATGCATTGCAAATATAGTTATATAAACATTTATAGATGTGCAGACGCACTCTGTCTCTTGCTTTTCATCACTCACTCTCTCTGCGCACACACACACGCGTTTCAGAAATGTTGACCATTTAAAGCATGTTCAAGGGTGTTTGACAGTGTGCAAAAGTGTAGTCGGACACTTTGCATGTGGTGTTTTTGAGTAGCAGCTTAACTAGCTTTGAAATTGATTTGGTGCAGTGCTCCATTAGAGTCAAGGGCAAGCTTTGGGAAATAAATAAATAATGAATTAACACAGGCAAACAGCACCATAAATTTTTACTCTAATAATGCTTTACTCCACTGGGCATCATGCCAAAGGGTAACATATATTCCTTTGCTGAGCGAACACCCTTTGTATCACGTTATTTTAGTGCACCTGTACACAGAGACTCTGGCCAAACTCTGACTTGCAGTTTTTAGTCAATTCCTCAGTGACATATTTAGCTTGAATTTGGACTCTTAGCGAGCATATATTGACCATTTAGAAATGTGTGTAGAGGTAACATTCATTTATTATCAGTGGCACAGATTTGATTATTTTAAAGCTGCAGTCATAGATATACAGTGTTCTTCTGCAAGACGCATGTAGTTCTGTTTATTAAATGCTAGAGCGCCAAAAGTTACGGACTTCAGCTTTAAATAATAATAATAATAATTAATTATTATTATTATTATTATTATTATTATTTGTTTTTATTATTTTTTGTTATACAATTACATATTTATAGAAAGATTACAAGTGTACACAATGAAAAATAAAATCTAAACGACATCAACTGTGTGCTTCACACAATACCATCTAAATGAAATGGTTTTATTCATGTCATTTATATTATTTAGTATCAGCTTGAATGCATTGGGATACACCAATGAAAGTCATTTTTATGAGTCAGATCAGCTAAAAATAGGACAATACGGAAACTGCAGGCTGTTTTTACGTTTTACAGTTCACAGTAAAAGAAAATCAATACTAAGTACACAGCATGTTGTGTGTAATACTGGGGAATAAATAAACTGAATATTAAATTTCTTAGTATTTTAATGTACAGTTATATTTTCCCTCTTTTTAATCTGTAGGGTAATGCATTACAACTATAATTAATAATTACAGTGGCATTTACTTCTTATGCAGATATTAATTAAGAGAAGAGTGTCGTCTCCAGAGAGCCTGACCGTAGCTTGTATTCCTAAATTGGTGATGGGAGCCATGGGAAATGAACTATATTTTACAGCAACCTTCAGCTGGATGTGCCTTGATGGTATTTATGGTGCAGTAATGCTATAAAGCCGAAAAATGGGAACATTTATGAAGTGACGGTAGAAAGCTTTTCATCCATCTCCTGCTGTGCTCTGTATGTTTAATTTATATGATTGGCAGTAACAACCCTTTCTTGGCCTTTACTGACAACGTCAGTCAGTTTTATGATATTTGCCTATACAAAGCACCGTTAAGATAATGTGACAGGTTCAGTGAAGGCAAGCCTTAAAAAGATGAAACTTTGAAACACTTTATTAATATATATATATATATATATATATATATATATATATATATATATATATTACTGTATCAAAACATGTCTTAAAAAATAATAATTAATTAATTTTAAAAAAGAAATAAAAAAATGGATGCATGCTTGGAGTCATGCAGGTTTGAATCTGGACATGTTCTCACTCATTTTCTCAGATTCAGTCCTGATGCATTACTTGCTTCCCACCCTGTGTGTCTGTCAAATAAAGTGCCATAATTCCTCTCAAAATGATGGATTTGTATATGTAAATGTGTTTTTTGTACATCCATAATGGAAACGAATGATGTGAGTGCATAGATAAGACAGCGTTTATGAGAAATGTTTTACAATAGTATTTTCACCGAACAAAACTCTCATGCTGTGATATTATCTTAAGGTTTAATTTTATTCCAACAGATGTTTTATTAAAGTAATGTTGTTGTATTGCTCCACACTAAAAGAAACTGTGCTTTGCATTTTGCTTTTCCATTTGGCACATTGGCGCATTCACACAACTGCCCTGTCCAAACAAACAACACTGAAATATTTCTGCTTCAATTACTATTTCAAAAATTATTTTAATTATATATTTGAGGGGAAATACAAACAAACACAAAAATAAATAAAGAAAGAAAGAAAGAAAGAAACAAACAAACAAACAAACAAACAAAACAAAACAAAACAAAACAAAACAAAACAAAACAAATAGGCTTTAAAATATGTGCATCACTTACCACTCAACTGTAGAAGGGTGTTTGTATTCTGATTGTTCTTTTTTAACGGCCAGACTTGGACATCCATAAGCTGTATGACCATTTAGTGGAAACTATCATGTTTAAAAAGCATCAAAGAAGGAAAAATGATTTGGCTTCACAATGTAGAAACATTATAACCTTAAATTAACTTTAAAGGAGTAGTTCAACCAAAAATGAATCCAGCATATCCACCTCAAAAATTACCAAAACGTTAATGAACAAATTATTTATGATAGCTGCAGCAATCTTATAATAGTTTTGGATTTTTCATTAGTTTTAGTTTTTATTTCGTTTTGACTTTTTTTTTTCAAATTCAGTTAGTTTTAATTAGTTTTTAGAGGCAGATTTACTAGTTTTTATTAGTTTTTATATTTTGAAATTGCTTAGTTTTAGTTTAGTTTTTATTAGTTACAGTGTTAGTTTTATTTTTTTTTTTTTTTTTTTTTTTTTTTTTTTTTTTTTGTAAATTAGGATATTTGTCAGGTGCATGAATCAAAATCACCAGAATAAGTATTGTATAATAAAAACTCAACCAAAGATACATTTTGAAACATGTATTCAGAGGACACATGAACACCCATCCTCAAATTGAAATACAACAGCCCACAAGATAACAGCCCTAAGTACAATATTTGTGCAATGCTGCTTCTGAGGTTAGATACACAGTGTGCAGAGTACAAATTAACATAGCCAACAGACTAAAGACACACATGAACATAAAAACAAACATGCTTGGCAACCAGGAGTCCCAGGGAGCTCAATCTAAGAAATCATGAACAACCTGACAACCTTTGCATTATGAACGAATGAACGAACTATCTTAAAATTCAGCTTTTTGAAATTTTGTGTGTGTGTGTGTGTGTGTAAACAGAAATGTTACCTGGCCTGGCTATCGCTTCTCTTTCGGGGGAGGGCGGGCGAGAGGCTAGCTTGTCAAGGTACTCTTGGTTCGCCTTTTTGTGTGAGCTTTTCAAATGGACTTTTTTAGATTCGTGGGGTTTTTCCCCTTGAGAAGTATTCCACATATTGTATCACCTGCTTCTACAACAAGGCACTTACTTTTATTTTTGACACTGTCATAATCAAAGAAATCCCAAATAAGACTCTGCCGCTTTCTTCCGACTTTCGCTGCAGCCGTCACGCTAGCTGGCGGCGTCGCGGACAGACTATGGACACGTGACATCACAGACTACGTGGTGCCATACGGGTCAAACACCTGGCTTAAAACTGGCAGCGTAAAGTAAATAGATTTTAATTCAACCCAAAAGGCTTATGTATTTACAAAGATGAAAACGAAGGCCGTTTTTGCTATAATATTAGTTTGTTTAAGTTCGTTTTGTATACACACAAAACAGTTTCAGTTAGTTTTCGTTTTTTTTTTAAACTCTCGTTGTTATTTTTATTTCAGTTAACAAAAATGCTTTTTCAATTCTAGTTTTAGTTTTTTCATTCATTTTCGTTAACTATAATAACCTTGAGCTGCAGTGGACGAAAACTGTGATATAACAGAAAATGTGAATAACAATTTATAAATTTGGGTCTGTCATAATATGTGACAGTGTGAGGCTTCAGAAGACTTAGAATATACAGTGGGGGAAAAAATTATTTGATCCCCTGCTGATTTTGTACATTTGCCCACTGACAAAGAAATGATCAGTCTATAATTTTAATGGTAGGTTTATTTGAACAGTGAGTGACATGATAACAACAACAACAAAAAAAAAAAATCCCAAACACATTTCAAATAAGTTATAAATTGATTTGCATTTTAATGAGTGAAATAAGTATTTGATCCCTTCGCAAAACATGGCTTAGTACTTGGTGACAAAACCCTTGTTGGCAATCACAGAGGTCAGGCGTTTTTTTAATATATATATATATATATATATATATATATATATATATATGTGTATATGTGTGTGTGTGTGTGTATATATATATATATATATAAGTGTATAATTGGCCACCAGGTTTGCACAGATCTCAGGAGGGATTTTGTCATACTCCTCTTTGCAGATCCTCTCCAAGTCATTAAGGTTTCGAGGCTGATGTTTGGCAAACTCGAACCTTCTGCTCCCTCCACAGATTTTCTAAGGGATTAAGGTCTGGAGACGGGCTAGGACACTCCAGGACCTTAATGTGCTTCTTCTTAAGCCACTTCTTTATTGCCTTGGCCGTGTGTTTTGGGTCATTGTTATGCTGGGATACGCATTCACGACCCATTTTCAACAAAGGAAAGGAGGTTCTCTTTGGTCAACTCTTTGATCTTGGCCATGGTGGAGAGTTTGAAATCTGATTGATTGATTGCTTCTGTGGACAGGTGTCTTTTATACAGGTAACAAGCTGAGATTAGGAGCACTCTCTTTAAGAAAGTGCTCCTAATCTCAGCTCAGAAATCAGAGAGATCAATCAGCCCCTTATCAATCAGCCAGAAATCTTGCTGATTGATAGAGGATCAAATACTTATTTCACTCGTTAAAATGCAAATCAATTTATAATCTTTTTGAAATGTTTTTTTTTTTGTTGTTGTTGTTGTTGTTGTTGTTGTTGTTGTTCTCTCACTGTTCAAACCTACCATTAAAATTATAGACTGATCATTTCTTTGTCAGTGGGAAAACATACAAATTAATTAAATTTTTGTTTTATTATACAGATCATTCTGCAGCATTACATTATAAATCATACAGGTCTGAAACAACATGAGGGTGAGTAAATGATGACAGTATTTTCACCTTTGGGCAAATTATGCCTTTAAGCATTCCAAAAATCATTTCTTCACATTTGACTAGTGAAGTGTTTTGAGTGCATCTTGAATTCAATTTGTTTGAAGAGGTAAATCTCAAGTTATTTACTCAGTTTTCCACAAGGTTGCTTATGCCATCCACAAGTGCTCAGACATGAGGTGTGCGTTTGCATTTCCTTCAGATTTCCAGCATACCTCACTCCCTCTAAAGCCGCGCTGTCACCCGATTACGGCGTATCGCTCATCCGAGCCTCTGAATGCAGAGTGCCAAGTAACGTGTTGCGATTCTCATACAGTATTCAGACAGACATTTCATAATTTATGACGCAGTTTCAGCTATTGACATCATTCTCAAAGACACAGGGGAGGGTGGTACATACAGGCCAACATTTCAGTCTCAATTTAAGAGCAGAGGGAAAATGACTTAATCAAAGATGGCATGTAGATTATGGTACAATAAGTGTGTCAAGTATATCCTCTGGCAGTCCTGTGGCAAACGAACTCTGACTCTGTGATGTAGTGAAAGTGCTGTCAGCCTCCTCTGCTCTTCTTAATGCTTGTTGTTAAGGTGAGATGCTCACTCAGGCAATTTGTTGTGCTTTGAAGTGTGAGAGATATAGACTGAGTTTTAAATTCAGTCTGTTCTCATAGACGAATGACAATGGGAAGCATCTTTTAAGTGTATATTGAATGTCTGCGCTCTTGTCTTGTTATAAAATCTTTCAAAATGAGTTAGCAACTTATTGTGTTTAGTTGCGACTCGTCTTGCCTTTAGCTCATTCTCTGTTTTAAAGTTGATGTGCGTAATTTTTAAGCTTTAAAATTCTTTCTTCTATTCTAACTTAATATGCAGAAACAACAAGGAAGACATTTGAACGTTGAATTCACAAAAAGTGTAAACACTCTGGCACTGTGGAACATTACACATTTTATAAACATTAGTTTATTTAAAGTGGTTTTACCATGTCAACCAGTGGCTTGAGTTGTTTTAAAGTCCATGTAAAGAAATATCAAATATGTGTTCTGAGTTTGTCACACCACAGAAAAATGCTACTAACCACCCAGCCAAATTTTAATGATAAAAAAGAGCAGTATTCTGCTCTTAATTGCTGGGGGCGTGTCTACTGTTGGTGCTAAAGCCACGCCCACGCGCATCAGTTTAGGACAGAGAGGGAAGTAAGATGGAAGTTGCAAATCAATTAATATCAGTCAATTGTTTTATGGTAGAAACATTAAATGACCGACAGCAATATCCAGTGATGCAAGCTACTCAACCTTTTTTCTCATGTATGACCATTTTGAGAGAGAGATTAAAGGGGTCATATGATGTTGCTAAAAATAACATTATTTTGTGTATTTGGTGTAATGCAATGTGTTTATGTAGTTTGAGGTTAAAAAAACAAAACAAAAAAAAAAAACATTATTTTCCACATACTATACATTTATTGTTTCTCCTCTCTGCCCTGCCTTTCTGACACTTTTACAAAGCTCATTGTTATGAAAAGCAAGGTGTTCTCTGATTGGCCAGCTATCCTGTGCGTTGTGATTGGCCGAATACCTGAAGCATGTGATGAAAATCTTATGCCCCTTACCATGTTGTGATGCCTGTTTCCGACGAGACAAAAACAATAAAAAAAACATTATAAATGAGGCAGTTATTGCATCCAGTGGGGACATAACTACTGATTATAATGACTCATACTGTCTGTTTACGCGTTGCGTTGTGTTGTGTCGCGTTGTGTTGTGTCGTGTTGTTTTAGGAACATGTGGCTGAGTCTTAACTTTTATAATAAATATCTCTTTGAGTTTGAGCCTTTAAGCTTTGACACAAGAAACCGCATCATATGACCCCTTTAAAGCTGTGTGCGTGAGTCTGTGTGTCTTTCTCTACAAACAGTAAAGATGAGTTTATATTTCAAAAACATAGATTTTATCCCCTCATTGCTGCAATTCAGTATCGGTTAATAAAAGGCACAGAGAAGTGTTGACAAGTTTCTGAGCTCCTGAAGGTTTCTGTGTGTAGTTCTCTAGTTATTATAGTGTTAGGGGAGGGCCCTGTTGGAAAAAAAAAAAAAACAAAACAAAACAAAACAAAACAAAAAAAAAAAAAAAACAGCATATGCTGGAGGGGCCAGCTAAGGACCAGTTTAAACCAGCTAAGGACCAGCTTAAACCAGCTCAAACCAGCATCCATGCTTTGCTTCAAAACCTACCTAACCAGCGTATGCTGTATTGCTGCTCAGTAGCCCCAGTGTGTCATTGTGACATGATTTTAGGCCTGCCAAAAAAAATCCTGAACACAGAAATGGTGAAAAACTGTTTAACAGTCTAACTCCAGTTCACTACTACAGGGGTTCCCAACCACATTCCTGGGTCCCCTCAACACTGCATGTTTTCCATGTCTTCTTAATCAAACACAGCTGATTCGTATTATCAGCCCATTTGTAGAGACTTTAAGGGCCTATTTACACTTGGTCACTTCATGCGTTTTCTCTGATTGGATATCTATCTGATTTGTTAAAGCGTTTCCATTTACACTTTACAGATGTGTCTTCACAAAACGGATATGAATCCAGTCTTCAATTCCCACGCTATGTGCAAATTTAATGGAGTTCATGTCAATGAAAGCAACAGATATGCACTACATTTTATGCTATTTTATTCATTAACAGCTAATTTCAAGATCAAAGACTGCAACAGGAGAGAGTGCAGCATCAGCACTGGAAAGATAGGTTAGTCTCACCATTTTTAATGAAGATGATTTTGTGTTAAGCGTCTTGCGTGTTGGCTTGCTGAAGAGATACTCGGTTACTCATCCGTGGCGATGCTTGTTGCATTAGTGCTGTCTTATCTGACTATAACATGCCATTTAGCCTATAAAACTCTTCTCACACTTTATTATTTTAACATTTTGGGAGGAATGAAATTTGCATATGTGGTTTCATCAACCGGATGCATTTACACTTGTCCAGTTTCATCTTGAATGTGGCCCAGACCATCTCCTCAAGTGGTTTGAGCATTTTCGAAAGCGTTTTGGAGGGCATTTACACCTTTTCTTTTCACGATCGGATATCTATCCTATTAGAGAAAATGCATGAAGTGACCAGGTGCAAACAGGCCCTAAGACTTGAAATGGTTGTGTCAGACAAAGGATTAATGCAAAATGTACAGTGCTGGGGGTGCTCTAGGACTGTGGTTGGGAACCACTGGTACTACATAGTACACAATCTTAGTAACATGTTTTCAGCAATACATTTCTAATGTTTTATTATGTGTTTAGAATCAATTCTCTGAAATGCTCTTGAATAATAATAATAATAATAATAATAATAATAATAATAATAATAATAATAAACACTGCCATTTTATTAAGTAAATTTAGTAATAAAATAAAAGTAATTTGTTTTTGTTTCATTCACAATATATTCACATTTTGACAGAAAATGGAATGGCATCTTAACATTCCCTTTGTGGCCAAATTAAATGCAACTAATGTGTTACACATAAAAACTCACTAAACAAGTAAATATGTAAGTAAGTAAGTAAATCAATAAATAATAATCAATTTAATAAAAAAGGTGCTACTGTTGCATTTTAAGTGAGCTTGCATGAATGGACCAACAAAAGTAGATGACTGTCTAATAGCATCTCACTGTTCCATTATCATGACATTATCATGGCCTTTTCTGAACAGCAGGTACACTGAACTGATTTACTGGTTCCAGTTTACATGCATTTTCATGTTATGGGCTGCTTCAGGTTCTCTGCATAGAGAAATATGCTTATATGTTCAACAAATATTTGTAATTCTAGACATATGTGATTAATGTCTTGCCATTAATCTGCATTTGGGCCACATATCTGCTAATTAGTGTGCTTTGCAGAATAAAGGAAGGATGCAGAATACAATACTAATATGCATATATATGGTTCAGGTTAGGGCTAGAATGAGTTGGAATCTTTCAGTTTTGAAAAGCAACATCAGCTATAGAGCGATTTAAAAAAAAAAAAAAAAAAAAAAAAAAAAAAAAAAAACAAGACTCTGAAACTTACACACTCACAAACATGTTGGTTCTAATGCCTACTGGTCTCCGTAATGAAATACCCCAGGCTTGAAATCTGCTAATACCAAAATTCTTACCATTCTGTTGGGGAACAGGGCTGTTCATTTTCATCAATATTGCCTTCGCTTGCTGCAGAACACACATTTGTTCTCTTTTTCCGCCTGGCTAATGGCATTAGTGTTGTATTAGTGGAGGGGCTGTAAGTAGAACTGTTGCCCCGGATAGAAAAAGAGGCCAGTTGGCTTGCTGTTTGCTTCTCCTCGCTGTGAACAGATAAAATGAATGAGATTTGCAAATGGCTGGATACACTTTGGCCAGCCTTTCATGATGATGAAGGGAATTTATTAAGGGAGACTTGAGAAAGCGGTATTAATCAGGTCTGTTTGCCGCCTCTAGACTTGTTACGTCCCCTGCAAGGATATCGGGGTTGGTAATGCCTTTACATAAGTCTTGCTTGTCTCAAGTTCCATGGGGTTGGCACCAGAGCAAAACTGCCATATAACAGGCTAGCCGTGTCGCATGGAGGCGACTTGCTTGACCACAGATGTGATTAGGATGAAGTGTAGACCATGAGCCACTCGTTCGAAGGACATTACCCTAATGCAGCATTGGTGCAGGGCCAGGGCTGACTTCATTTTTTATTTTGCAAAGAGAATTAAAAATGCATGCAACTTTCATGGTTGTGGTTGCAGTTTGGCTATTGGATGCTAACACTTTGCTGCATGGGCAAAAAGAAACCAGATTTGTTGAAGAGATATAAATGTCTCCTTTCGTAATATCCAGTGACCTTTTTTCTGTGCCATTATCCACAAGGAAGATGTTTTGTTTTTCGAGGCAGTAATAGCCTTCAGTTAGTAAACAGAGTTGCTAGCAAATGCGTCTTTAATAACGCAGCAAATGAGTGAGCACTGAACACTTGTTTTGGACAATTATTGCAAATAGAGAGGTGATAAGTATGCAAGATGCCCATGTTAAATGATACTGTTAATTTGTTTATATAAAGATACAGGAACAAAACAAAAGAGATAAACTAATAATATGGTAATATGTCGGGCATTTACAGGGAATTAAGACCTTCTGATCTTTTTTGGAAAACGGTAAAAGATTATTGACTCAAACTTTGGGAAGTTTGGGAACCAGTTCTTATTATTGAACTAATATTACCTATGACTTTTGCCTCAATAAACTCCTAATGTGCAGCATATTAATAGTTAGTAAGGTAGTTGTTTAATTTTAGGTGTGAGGTGGGATTAAGGGATTTAAAATATGTTTATGCAGAATAAGGCATTAAAGGGTTAGTTCACCAAACATTGAAAATTCTGTCATTAATTACTCACATTCATGTCGTTCCAGACCTGTATGACCTTTGTTCATCTTCGGAACACAAATTAAGATTATTATTTTATTATTTCTTTGATTAAATCCGAGAGATTTCAGACCCTGCATATACAGCAACACAACTACCATGTTCAAGGCCGAGAAAAGGCATGTAAGGACATTATTAAAATAGTCCATGTGACATCAGTGGTTTAACCTTAATTTTATAAAGTTATGAGAATACCTTTTTGTGTGCAAAGAAAACAAAAAGAACATCATTATTCAACAGATTCTTCTCTTAGGTGTTAGTCTCCACCACACATTCACAAAAGTACCACAATGTGCCGGTGTTCTGATGTAGTATATCAGAAGTTTAAAGCATGATTTCAGCGTGATAGGCATGATAATCCAAACCAAACTTAATTTACATTTAAAGAGACATGCACAAAAACAGCATGTTTCTGCTTCAACTCAAAATAGGCCTTTTCAAAATGATATAATAAATGATCTGGTGGTATTTTGAGCTGAAACTTAACAGACACATTCTGGGGACACCTGAGACTTATATTGCATATTGTAAAAAGGGGCATAATAAATCTTATTTAAAATAAAGTGTTACTGATTATTGAATTATTATTGCACTTGACAAGATTGATTAAAATATCTTGACAAGCAGTTTTCTTTCCTTTGTTGGCATATTTCCTGTTGAAACAGGAAGTCAGGGTGGGACATATTTATAGGCTTGCCATTTTATTTGAAATAGCCACTAGTTTTTAGTTTTCAGTCTGCTATGCCTGAGGAGAGGTGCTGTACAGTTTAACATGTACATATCTGCAGTATCTTTTGGTTGCATATTAGCATATAGATGAGCTCAAAGACAATAACTAAAAACAAGAACACTCTTTGAGAATGAAGCTGTCGGACTCTCTTTGGGAGAAAAACTACCAATAAGAGTGCAACACTCCTGGTATTGCTATAAAAAGTCTGTGACTTTATCCTGCTGTTCAGGAAACTGCTTTCAGATTTAGCTGAATGTATGGAAGCATTTTAATTCCAGAAATCAAATGCATTTTCTGTTCCTGTTCCTGGAAAATGTCTAATATTCTGTGGCCATTAGAGCAAACATCATACCTGATGACTCCTACAGGATAGCTGCCCACTCCATTACAGATGCCCTACCATGTTTTACAATTGGCATGGGGATTGACGGCATGCTTGGTTTTCTATAAAAGTAAACCCATTTGGACACAGGTAATGGAGAGAAACATGATTCATCGGAGCATATAACTTTGTTAATTGCTCAGGGGCTCAGAAACCCAATAACCCTAATTATAGTCAACACTGACACAGTAACTCATAATATTGCTCACGTTTACAGCTGGATTTTGTGAAACTAAGCATTTATCTCAATTTAGATAATTTGATTTCTGTCACTTTACCTTGTTGTAGTTATTGACTCTCTTAAGAAAATAGTGTAATTTATGTTTAATACATTGGGAAAACTTGATAATTTCACTTTATTGTGGTCTTCACATTTAACTGTGAGTTTCACACTGCTTCATCCAACAGCTCAGGTTTTGGCTGGTTAAACCACTTAAAAGCATTGATGTATTTGGACTAAATAAAATAGTTTGTAAGCAACATATGAATTGGTAATACTGTATCACTATGGCTACATCTACATTAATCTGGACACATTTGAAAACAGAGTTTTTGTTTTAAAACGCTCTCCATCCACACTAGCGTTTTCAAGCGTTTTCCAAATGTTTCTCATCCACACTGAAACGTAGGAAAATGTTAAATTTGCCATACTGCGCATGCGTAAAAACTCACTTAGATGATACAGACGGAACAGACATAATAAGTTTTTAATGCAATTCTGGGCAGGATCAATTAATTTACGGAAATTTCTCATCATTCACTGACGTGTCCATGTCGCGCGCTCTCATGTTTGATCTAAAAACCAACTGCCCTCACGTTTAGCTGCAGGAGTCAGAACAGCAACTGAGTACATTTTCTGTCATCTTTTTAGGACTGTAATGTGAAGAGTGTATAAATATATCTTTAGCAGCAATGTGAAAGTGAATAGCACATAACAGCCACAATTACCGGTATAAACATAGATATCTATTGGTACAATATGCGTCACATGACTAAACATGCGTCACCGTTTTCAAAAGCCTCTGTTTTTACAGTCCACACTGCAACGCAAAAACAGCGTTTTCAAATGTATCCACTTTGGAGACCGTTTTCAAAAAGCTGTTTTCCTCCGTATCCATCTCAGTGTGGACGGTAGGCAAAAATGGAGAGAAAAAGATGCGTTTTCAAACGAAAACGTATTAGTGTGGACATGGCCTATGTTATGCTAGATGCAACTGTTTTTTTTTTGTAGTGCTCTTAAAAGCTCTTTAAAAATAACTTGTTTCATGAGACTTGCACAAGTGCAATAAGTGCAGTGCTGCATCAGGTGAGCTACTGAGCAAATTTACTATATACTATATACTATATACTATATACTATTACTATAAATATATATATATATATATATATATATATATATACATTATGCGATGCAAACTTAAAAATGCATACATTTAGAACAGGGGTGGCGAACGTCGGTCCTGGAGAGCCGCAGCCCTGCATAGTTTTGCTTCAACCCTAATCAAACGCACCTGAACAAGCTAATCAAGGTCTGAAGGGTTACAAGAAAGCAACAGGCAGGTGAGAGGTTTAATTAGAGTTGGAGCTGAACTCTGCAGGGCTGCGGCTCTCCAGGACCAGAGTTCGCCACCCCTGGTTTAGAAGTCATGCATTATGGTACTAATGTGTTTTGAGGTCATTCTATACTACTGTGCATACTGTGTTTTTCCTTGTCTTCACGATTCATGAGTTCTTGATAATGGTTAATAAAGAGTCAATTAATTAGGGCTGCACACTTAATCTGATTTTTAATGTTTTTTTTTTTTTGTTTGTTTGTTTTTTACAATTACAGATGTCACAATTATGCAATCATTCGAAGGCACAATTACCAAAAAAAAAAAAAAAAATCCACTTACATTATTCCGCTTTCTTAAGATGTGTGTGTGTGTGAGAGAGAGAGACAGTCTGTGTATTTTTCCTACAGGTTATCTTAAGTTTTTTTTTATTTTTTCTCATTTTATTTTTTTTTTTATTTTTACTTTTTTATATTTAAAGAAGAAACTATATATAAAAATGTGGCATGCGGTTGCTTCAAACTATGGTATAAAGCTATTCAAAACATCATTCAATGTAAATTGTGATAATCATAATTGATCACCGCAATTACAATTTCAAGGGAATCATCGACAATTATGTTTTTTGTCATAATCGCGCCCTACAATTAATATTGTTTTCCTTTGGCTCAAATTATAATTGCATATATAACACTTAACCAGTACACTGATGAACTACAGAGCTGAACAACTAAACTAAGGACACACTTTGAGTGACCATAAGCAAATATGGCAAGGGCATTCATTGAAATTAATAGGAATGCTAACCTTTCTCTAGTTATTTTAAGCTCCCTGGTTTTACCAAAAAAAAAAATAAATAAAAAAATAAATAAAGAAATAAAACTTGCAACGGTAGGTCATTAATTACAGTATAAACTTTTTAAATTGAGAAAATTTCTCAATTTCTAAATTCTAATTGGCATTGTAATGTATGCCACAGTACCTTTACTTCACATAATCAAATGTTGCCATGGTTAACCCAAAAATTAACATAAATAAAAACTGATGATCAGATATATATCAGGTTTAGCTGAAATAACCTTTTAAAAATCCATCGCTTTGTTTATGTTTAGGCAAAAAATATCAGTGAATCATTTGGCCTCAAGGATAATTTGTTTACTTAACTGCATATATTATTCAAAAAAAAAAAGCAAAAAAACAAAAAAACAAAACAAAAAACAAAACAAAACAAAAAAGTGTTTTCCAAAATCTTGAATCTATTAATTGCTACTGAGATTGCTTAAGCATTACATTATTCTTTCTGTACATTTTCCTTTACATTTATTTGACACTTATCCATCACACTTGTAGAATTGAAACTTTATACTGACAGCTAGGGGTCTGGATGGATGAAATTTATTTAGTACCTGCTGCCACTGCCTACTGTAGCAGTTAGTTTTCTCTGTCTACCTCTCATTCTGCACATAGCAAATATAGTTCGATCTAAGAAATGCTAGAGGCTGTGGAGGTACAGGCTTGAATGGGAGACAAACTATCAGTGGGTCAGTTCTGTCCCTGGTAATGAGTATAAGGCAAACTGCACACTTTGTCTTAGAGCGCTTATTTGTCCTTTGGGGTTTTTGGGTATCTGTCTCTTATTTTTCCACATCGAAGGTGGCAACTCTACTCATCATTAGGAGCATTAGGACAATTCTACATTTAATGGGCCAAATAATTTTATTGGACAGCTGTAAGTCTGAACTCAGCACATATCTAGTCTAACAAAAGGTGATTATGGTAAATGTTGACCTCTTGGGAAGAGGACCGATCCTCTAGGAAGCACTAGCAAACTTACTAATCTGTCTAGTGACAAACATGATGGATTACTCTATGCAATGGTGCTGCAAACTAATGAATCAACACCATTACAACAATGACTCCAATCTGTTGGTGACCTGCCTATGGAGGTAAAGCTGGACTAAAGGTGCTACAAATGCTATTGTGCCAAGATTATGGGCCTAGTCATCTAAAATAATTAATTTACTGGATTGTACAATGTGCAGTTAGTGCTGGCATTCAGCCATTCTTTTCTTTTCAGCGAAGGAATTATTCACTTGGAATTATGCATGTCCCACTTGCTGCAAAATGCTTAAAAGTTGAAGGGAAGTTTGTACACTATAAGATCAAATCAACGCACAACAGAAATCAGTAATATATTCACATATATTCACTGTAATGATGGACAACAAAGTGGAATCTGCAGAAACTACTGTAATTGCTGCCAGACATTTTCTCACAGCTTCACTTTTCTTAGTTTTTGACACTTTAATATGGCTAAAGAGTCCAAATATCTTTTGTGGCCATTGTAACTCAATATGTCAGTCTGGCAGCACGTATGTCATTAACGATGTCCATCCATGACACTTGAAATACCAAACTGAGAAGGTGGTCAGTAAAAACACATTTTGTTCACTTGCGGGCCGATGTTCTTTGCTCTCTTCTTGTTAATGCCAAAGCAGTATTTGTGCCCACAGACAGATGCATTTTTCTGACTTGGAGCCAACAACATGAATCTAAGTCTTACTGCCACATCTGGCCAGTTAAAGAAGGTTATTAAACACGGTCTGAATCATGCTGGTGAACAAAGTCAAATTTAAAATTTAAATTAGCTTCATTTGAACATTTAAACACATGGCAGTCCGCACCAACATGTCAAGGACACCTAGTCAGTAGTTAGAAATTTGTCACAGAGAGGAAATAGGGTAGATACTTTTATTCCTATCAGCACCTGCTGCTCTGTATATCCTGTAGTTCAAACAACAGTGCACAGCACTAACCATGCCGAGGTCATGGGTTTGTTTCCCATGGATTGCCTGATACAGTGCTTAAATACAATGTAATTTGCTTGGAGTTGAAGTTTTTTTTTTTTTTTTTTCCTATGTCAATTAACATTTGCAGTATGTCTGGCCTTTAGTTTGTGTGATACATTTTACGTTTGACGAACGTAGCATTAAGGCTGTTTTTAAAGAATGGGACATTTCACATGCAAAGAGATTTTATCTACAAGGCACAGCCTTAAAAAAAAAAGTCTTCATAATATTAAAAGTACACTAGGATAAAAATGATAACATGTATGTCCTTGACGAATCACTTGAGATGCACTGTGTATTTTGAATTCTGTCGATTTTGTTTAATTTACTAAATGTAAATATATACAGAATACATCTGAATAAATCTACGTCAAAGTAGAAAACACAACATTAGGATTCTTATAACTATCTGACTTGTTTGCCGTCACGTTTGATTACATACTCAAAATTGTGTTTGGCCAGAGCAGTCTTGCATGCTGAAGTCAGATCATTACCTCTGCTGTTCCACTATGTTAGAATCCACAGCCTGTTACGCTGGCTCATAGAGCCGATGAAAACAACTTCCTTCTTTCCCTTTCAAAGATGTCAGAGGAGATTAAGATTTGTCTCACGTGTGGCCGATATGAGTTTTCTGCAGGACGAGCAGCAGTCAGGGAGATGGAAAAGGCCATTAGTTTTGATTGCGAAGAGGCCTCCCTTTATGCACTGCCTCATACTTCTGAAACATCATGTGTCTTCAATTTGATTCTCCCCCCTTTTTTTATACCAATAGATTTCAGTACTGTGATGTAAATACTAGGGGGCGTGACAAGACACTTATCCCACGAGACGAGATGAGATATGAGACTGGGCTCACAAGAACGAGATGAGATGAGACGAGATGTTTAAACTTAAAAAAAAAAAAAACAAACAAAAAAAACCTTTATTTTAATGAATTATATGCAGTAATAAACATGTAAAATAAAGCTTGATTCTGGATAAACTGAAAATATTATTTTTTTTTTAATAAATTGGAGATCACAATTCTCTCATGATTCTGAAGAAAAAAAGATAAGAATTCTAAACAAAATACTTAAGTAACAAGTAATAAGTAATTTGTTAGTGGTTCTGACAAAATGTTCATTGCCTAGGTGTTTTAATAATATATTCAAACAAAATTTAAAAACAAAAATAAAGTCAGTATCTCAATTAATAAAGACTTGTTTCACTATTGCAATCTCCTAATGAATGATTCAGTGACAAATACCTTTTTAAACTGGCAGTTGTCCCCACCTCCTGGTGGAAGAGAATAAGCGTTACAATACATACAAGTGTTAAGATACTTTCGCCAATGTAGACAATACGTGTTTATACCCAAACTGTAAACTTTTTTAAGCTATTAATAAAACTATTAGTAAGCTATTAGTAAACACTGTAAGCTAATAGTAAACACTGCACAATGTTTTGGGAGGATATCGTCAAGTTCTCACGAGACCAGTCAGATCTCACAAGATCACATCCATAGTAAATACATATTTTGAGCATATTGTTTTTCATTCAGCAAATTTGCATATATATCATATCCCATTAATGGTAAAATGAACTTTCTTTTTTTCCCCTATTTTCTCTTATTCTTTATTCTAGTTGTTTGACTCAACATTGCTATTTTATGTGTGGTGTGCTAGAAGACATGAACAGAAATTAGATTTCTGAGTACGAGACCCCACGACCCAATCCTGCAAAGCGCCCAAGGGTGGATTTACAGCTTAAATTCAGTTTAATACCCATTTAGAATTGTAATAAGGGTGGAATCTTTTGTTATATTTGGAATGGTGTTTTCTAAATATTTAATAAATGGTGCTCTTAAAATATGCTTATGGGTGAAAGAGAGAGAGTATTAAGAATCCTTGGTAGTGTTCAAGCAACCCTGAACATGCATTATATGTTCCTCAGGTGTGGTATATGAACACACTTCAGTTAACTGATGTGTTGTCTATACCTAGTGGTTACTTTTTCACCCTGCCTTCATTCTTTCTCTCAAAGGAAACCTTTCAATTCTGAGCACGACCACCATAGTCCTTCAAGGACAGTCTGCCTGCAAAGAGTAAATATAGCCTTTACAATTCCAAGGCTGTCTAAAGAAGCAGACATTGATAAAGCAGAGACTCCTCACAAATGATGGCACTAATTTCTGAAGAAAACATATCACTTGAAAAAAAAAGTGGAAAGCTAAATTAGATGCAATTTTCAAACCCTCTTTGTTGCTGTATAAGATGCACCACAAGTGCAGTTTCTTTAATTCAGAGTTTGACACTTGAACAATTGATCAAATAAAGCCTGTTGTAAACATCACAGCTGCAACTTTTCTCTTTATTTTCTTCAGCAGAGATTTGGGGATTTGAGTGCAGCACCTTTCTGATAAGCCTGTAATGGAATTGCTCAGTGGCTGTATAAGGACTGCGCCCAACTGCAGTGATTTTGTTTCATCCATGCGGGAATCACCACTTTGCCTCAGCTAGAGTTTGGAGAAGCCTACCTGCACTGACTGAAGGCATACCTTCACATGAAAAACCACTCTACCAAAAGTTGTTTCCTCTCTAAGCAACAAAATCAATTAGGTCCTCACTGCACACTTCCCAGCACTCTCTGAAACAAATATTCCACAACCGCATCTACTGGAAATAAAATATTAAACCACTTTGGATTTTTTACACAGGTAAAGAACAAACATGTTGTTGTAAGTTGCTACTGAATGAATTTTGCCCCCGCTTTAGAATTACATATGCAGGCATAATATATACATACATTTTTTTGTCTCGAGAAAATATATGATGTGTTTTAAATTAACTTGGTTGGATGAATTGTCTTAGCAGCTCTTAGACAAAGGTGTTAACTGCACCATCTCTGATGCCAATTATCTGGAGTTTTGGATTTTAATTAATCAGTTTTCGAGAGAAAGAGGCCCTCTGGTACACACTAATGGGCCTAACGGCAGCACATTGTCACCGTTTTTATGTTTAATTAGTGACCACATCCATAATAGTGCCTCTAAGGCAGCCATGTTAGCTTGTCAAAATGCCCGCATTCAGTAATTATAGAAGAGTAATGACAGAATTCCTGGAGTTTTTCAGCATCTCGACTGAATGTTAATGAATGCCTGTGCAACGAAGAAGGAAGTGTAGATGGATGGTTGGATGGACGGTGGATAGTATGATAGATACATAGATGGAAAGAGAGATTGATGGATGGATACATGGATGGAGAGAAATGGATTGATAGATACATGGATACTGTTCAAATATTATTCAACTATTATTTTAAGAATTTATAAGATTAATGTCTATTATTATAGAAACACGTTACGTAATATTTCATCAACAAATGCAAACAAAGAATCATTCCTTTTCACATCTTTTGCTTCTCCAGTGCTAAGTCAATTTTTGTGATTGGTGTCTCACAACATTGGTTTTTACCAATCACTGAATATGCTACCTCAACTCTCTACTGCGTCTTGCTTGGCATGTGATTTTAGTTGGGGAAATGTTATTGGGCTGAAAGCTCTCAAGCTTAAAGGATAAGTGAGTAACACACATAAATTACCTTGACTTTGGCACCTTGCATTAGCTTTTCTCGACTGCTGTCATTTTATCTTAAGGGCATGGGAAGCTAATGGACAACTTGTGTCAGAGGGATAGATCTGGTGCCGGGCGTCATGCTGGCAGATTAAATGCCAGTGTCATGGAACAGTGTCAGCAATTTGTGGCCTAGGCAGCTTGTCCGTTGGCCAGAAGGTCCCATGTCTTATTCTACCCTGACTGATAAAGGGACTAGGCACTTTACCCAGTGGCGCTAATCTTTAGGGGTTCTGCTAAGAACACACAAGTGTACAAACTCATATACTATATCAGTGTGTAATAAATGAACATGCTATGCTGGTGTTCCCACTGGGCTTTTTAACTAGTTTGACCAGCAAGGCTTTGAATGATCAGCAAAAGTTAGTTTGCACCAGCATAGAAAGTCATGCTTGTCCAAGCCATTTTTCAGCAAACTGTAGTGTTATGATTGATCAACGTCAATGTACCTGAAGCACCTGAATAAAACAGATGGTTTAATTATTTTAATTCCCACAGAAGGCAGAACATTTCCTGGCTGCTTGACAGGACTAGATGGCATTATGGACACCTGCTGTAAATGAATTGAACACAGACAATAGAAGGTGGTCTGTAGTACAGAGAACACTAGCCATACTGTGTCATTACTGAAGAACATCCAATCATTTTAGTCTTTAAAAAAAGATAATGTAATGTCATAGAATGTACAGAAACATCCAGCACTGCGGGACTGCTTCACAGGGATTCCTAGTGACTGATCTGTCAAAGTGATGGACAGTTATAAGCTATAGGGAATGCTGGCTAGTTGTCAGACAGGGAGTTTGTCACAAGGGCTATATCCCAGGAACTATAGGGTTCAAAAGTTCAGTTACACAAAATCTTCTCTAGCAGGGCTAGTCTATTTTTTTTTAAACGCCAAATTCAAAGCTGAAAGTCCACCCCCCAAATTATATCATTTAATTATGTCAATTATGTCAATTACATCATTGACATACATCTTTTTGTTGATCCAAACCTATTTGATCCTTCTTCTTCTGTTAAAGGAAAGTCTGACATTCTCTTGTCCATACAATGAAAGTGGACGAGAATGAGATCAAGATCAGAAAGGACAAAAAGCACCATAAACATATTACAACCCTAATTCCAGAAAAGTTGGGATGTTTCATGAAATGCCATACAATTAAGAATCTGCAACTGTTCATTCGCTTTAACGTTTAAATAATTGATAAATTACAAAAAAAACAACAACAACAACAACAACAACAACAAAAAAAACACTGTTTTCAGTGGCAAACTTTTAATTTTATTTTGTGAATATAACCAAATTTCATGGCTGCAACAGAGGCAAAATAAAAGTGAAAAGGTTATAGAACATAATATGTATATAATAGAAATAGTTGATGATATCATGTTTAGAGATAAACAGTCTTTGCAAGTGAAGTTGGATTATGTCTCATCACTTTGTGCCAAAATTCAGGACAAAAGTGTCAAACAAACCAAAAATCACAATTCTTAATAAAAAATCACAAGGAATTTAGGTCTTTCACCAAGTACCACACATGATATTGTGAAAAGATTCAGGGAATCCAGAGAAATGACAGTCTGTGTAGGGCAAGGCAAGACACCTTCTAACACATTCTGCAGATGCATCAATAAATGCAACTTGTATTTCTTTTACTCTGAATTTCTGTTACAGTGATGCAATGGGGTTCTCTGGGTCAGAGCTCATTACAGATATTCAAAAAGACGATAGAAATGTGTGCTGTGGTCAGATGAGTCCATGTTTCAGTTTGTTTCTGGGAAAAATGGACGTCGAGTTCTCAGTACCAAAGACCAAAGGGGTCATCCAGACTTTTATCAGCAACAGATGCAAACGCAAACAACTGTTATGGTATTGGGGTGCAGTAGAGCAAATGGCATTGGTGACTGAAATATGTGTAAAGGTACCATTGATATGGAGACATGTATTGGGATTGTACAGACAGTCCAGATCTGTCTTCTATTGAAAATGTATGACCAGTCATGAAAAGGAGAGTCAGACAACGATGATTACAGACTGCTGAGCATCTGAAGTTTTAGTAGTTTTAGAAGTATTAGTATCCTCAATTCCCAAACAATTCAACATTGTAATTAAAAGGAAAGTTGATGTGGCACAGTGTTAAACATGCCTCTGTTCCAACTTTTTTGGAGTGTGTTGAAGCCAAGAAAATCAAAATTTAGTTATATTTACAAAATAAAATTAAAAGTTGGCCACTGAAAACATTGACAATTTATGCTTTGTACTTTAGTCAATTAAATAAAGGTTAAAGAGAATGAACAGATAACATATTCTTGATGTTATGGCATTTCACGAAATGTCCACACTTTTCTGGAACTGGGGTTGTATAAATATTAAGAAGATGGCTTTGTAGTTTTGACTAAAAAATAGACCCCTTAACTTAACACATTTTGTGTTCCACAGAAGGAAGCATGTGGGTTTTGGAAGACATAATAATGACAGAATGATTATTACTAAAAGAAATAACTATTGTGATTATTTGTTTTATATTTAACTGTATCTGTTTACTTTAGTAAAATGTGAAAAATACACAAAAACATAACTCTTTTATTTTCTTTCTTTCTTTCTTTCTTTCTTTCTTTCTTTCTTTCTTTCTTTCTGTCTGTCTGTCTGTCTGTCTGTCTGTCTGTCTGTCTGTCTTTCTTTCTTTCTTTTTTTTCTTCTTCTTATTTTATTTATTTATTTATTTATTTTTTAATAATCTGCAGTGTAACCATTGTCCATGAGGGTGAGGTGATCTAAATAATAGGTAAGCAAGAATGTATATTTCAATCATTGCTTAATAATTCTGTTTTTACGTACAGTTTCTGTTATAGAGTCTTTAACATCTGACAATAAATAATAGCATAAGCAGTAGGGATGCTAGCAGTCACTAACTGGTGCAGTGTAAAAAAAATTACTCCCACCTAAAACAAAAAAAAAAACATACCCTACATTTATTATGAGGCATGACAGAGGCATACCCAAAGAAAAGTATTTGCTGATGAATCTACTATCACTGATCATAGGGCTGTAACGGTACACAAATATGATGGTTCGGTACGTACCTCGGTTTAAACGTCACAGAACAGTACGATTTCAGTACAGCAGGGGGAAGAATAAACTAAGCTGTGGATGTTGACTTGAGGTAAATGAAATGCTATGTGATGTTTTATTTCCATGCTGTTTTGTTGACATCTTTCTGTGGTTGAAACTCTGATTGAGCGATTATATGAGGTTGATTCATTTTTATTCGCGTTAATACTAGACATCAAAGACTGTCAAAATGACATTTATTGTTTGCATTTCCTGGGAAGAAAAAATGCTGTACGTGTTCGGTACACATGCATAACGAACTGAAACATTATCAGTACAAATACTGAACATTATTGTTTTAACAGAGGTGAAAGGGATAGAACTTTTTTTAAAGTCAGGTTGTATATGAATTTACTGTGTGGGTACTATAACCTAAACCCATGTTAAGCCTAAATAATTACCATAAACTGCTAAATACATTCTTGTGTACGTACACTATAACTTTAGCATGCATGTTTTTGAGTAAGTAAAGTCATTAAATAGAGACGGAATGCATGTAGAAAATTACACAGAAAATGGAATGGAGTTTGCTTTTTTTTTTAGTTGAAGATAACGGAACACTGGTTGTTTATTGGTTCGATTTTCTTTCTTCCATGCAACCATGACATTGCCTGTTGAGATCACCAGCAGAGGGTATCATCTTCACCATCCCAAAGAAGAAGCACAAAGGTTGTTATAAAGGGAAAAGGAGAGCAGTGCTTGTCTGATGACACTCAAAGGTGTGTTGCTGGTATTAGGGCTTTCTAACGTTCAATACTCTGTGAACACTTTGCATACTGTATGATGAAGTACAACCTGAAGAATTCCAACTGTTTCTTGCGGACCATGACTTGGTGCTCAGCAAGAAATCAAAAAGTAAAGGTGTGCTCTCTAGCTCTTAATTTTTAACTATTCTCTGCAGACTGTTCAACTCTCTCTGCAACTCCCACTAATTTATTTATGTTGGAGTGTATATCCCCCCCCAGGCAAACGTCAAGCAGCGCAGGCCACCCTGGCCACTCACATTCTGAACATGGAAACTGATGTTCCCTGCTCAGACATCTTTCTAATGGGGCATTTTAACCATGTCAGCATGGAGCATAAACTACCCAAGTAAATTAAAGAAAAAAAAAAGGTTAAGTGAACAATGTGGAAAGGAATATATTCCCATCCAGCAACTGATGTCAATGTAACATCAGGTTGATGTTGGACCCCAACATCGGATAGACGTTGCATTTTGGTTGAAAATGAAAATCAGGTTGACGTCAGTATTTGATGTCAATTTGACGTTGACTTAATGTTGGATTTTGGTTACACAACCTAAAAACAACAAAATATCAACATCAGTTGATGTCAGTATTGGACATCAAATTAACATTGACATTAGACATTGAATTGATACTGAATTTTGATCACCTGACGTCGCAACCAAAATGTAACCAAATATAAGCATGTTATGTTGTTGTGTGCCTGTTGGACCAGTTTTATTCATCCATTAAAGGATCATTCTGCTTTTATATTCTTCAACTCTTGGGCAATTCAGATCACACCATAACCATGACGATCCCAACATGCAGATATCCAGAACCATCAGTTGACAATGATCCACAAATGCTGTGACAGCACCTCAGGACTGTTTCACAAAGTTGACTGGGAAGCCATGAAAAACTTTTGCGCCAGCATAGATGGTTACACTGTTGACCTCATATATTTGTGTGATGAGAATTGCTTTCCCAAGAAAACTATCATTACATTCAACAGTAATAAACCCTGGTTCCACAGGGAACCGAGAGCTCACAAACAAGGTGTTGTCCTATAGTTCTGGGAACAGGCCGAAGCAGTGGCGTGCACAGCAGGGAAGAAATTATTAGGGCTGAAAGGGTCATTACAAGGGCAGATGGGATCTACCTTGGTAAAAATCACGTTCTGGTGGGGTGAGGCTTCCCTCGGTAGAAATTGTGCTGTAGGGGGGGACCTACATCCGACTGGAAAGAATAATGTTGCATTAGACAAAAAGCGCCTCTGGCCTCCACCCTGTGCATGCCACTGGGTAAAAGCACAAAAGATCTTAAACTTTTAACAAGTTTAGTAACAGCTAGTGCACTGTAAAAAACAGTTGAGTCAACTTAAAGTAATGTTACCCGGCTGCCTTAAAATTTTCAGTTCAGTTCCCCTAATTTTTAAAGTGCTCCTTATGCCTTTTCAAATATGACTTTTCATGCAGTGTGTCATGTAGCTGTATGTGAATAAACTATCTGCAAAGTTGTGAAGCCGACAGTGCACGATACGTAAAGTTATTGTCTATCAAAAAAAAAAAAGAGTCGGTTCACAATGGCCTGAATGAGTCACCAGGAATTTGAATCTTTTTCTGTTACAGCCATACGTCACAAAGTAACACATGTGCATAATGTTCGCCCACGTTCTATGCTGCGAATGACTTGCCCCCCCATAAACAGTTCAAAATACGTTCAAAATCATTCAAAATACGTAGTTGTGTGTTATGTCGTGGAACATTATGTCATGTAACATCTTGGATGACATAGGGGTGAGTAAATTATCAGGGCATTTTTATTCTGAAAGTGGAGTAATCACTTGTTGCTCCCATGTAACGTTAATCTGTATCATGCAAAATACGTATTAAGTTGTGTGTGTGTTGTGTTCGCTCCGCGCAGCTCATAGGTCTCTGGCTAACTGGCTGACAGCTTTATCTGTTCACTCGCTATTGTCTAGAAATGTGTCAATGAATAGTGAATGTTTGTCGTTGTTATTACTTTAAGTTCTGACAAAGAATAGAAAAATATGTTGGTGTACAAGCTGCAGTGCTTTATCAATACGTTGGGTTGACGCATATACTATGGCTGTTTGGGTGTTGTGGGCTAGAGTAACAGTGATGGGCGTTCCGTGTTTGAAATTCACTGCACGCAGTAACGTTAAACCAGTCACAAAAGACTGGGCCATCGGACCAATCGCCGCAGATTACTGTCATGCAAAGGAATGGTTTGGACAAATGATTCCTTTTAACGAACCGTTTGGGAGCTGTTGAGCAAATAAGGTAAAAATAAATGCATATTATAAGACAATAAAAGTGTTTTTTGACCTTGCATGCATGTCAACTTGCTGTTGGGAATTCCCAAAACCAAAATATGAACTTTTTATAATCCATAACAGCGGCACTTTAACCATTTACTATAGCCATTCAACATTACAGTATAATTGAGACCTATACATTTTAACATTTATTAGACTAGAAAAAAAAAAAATAAAAATAAAAATAATAATAATAATAAAATAAAAAAATAAACTTGAACTTAAAACAATCATTACATAAACCCATTATAATACATTTATTGTTTACCTGTGCACTTCAAAAAGTAGGAAATATACAGAAATTGGATAAAGTAATCAGACACTAAATGCTACATTCAATATAGATGAATTCTCAAAGCTACAAAAGTTTTTCATTTCCGTTTTGTTTTGTTTTGTTTTGTTTTGTTTTGTTTTACAGACATCACAGCAGCTGGGTCATTAGGTTATTTGACTATTATTTGCTATTACTTTAAGAGCTGCTGATGCTAAAAATAAATAAACACACTTCTTGTCAAGAAAAAAAGAGTCAGAAGCAGCAGTTGTGAGTGGGGTGGTCAACCCTAGTTCCATCCCTGCATTAACTGCATTAAATATTTTTAACACCATTAAACTGGAAAAAAAAAATGAATTGCTCATGTTAGGATTAGGTTCATTTTGACAGCACTAGTAACAACATTAGGTTGGTTCAGCCTACCCTGATGAGCTACCAACAAGGTTGACCAAATTAACACCTCTTTGCTCCTCACACTCGTTCCTCATTTCTAAGTCTGCTTTGATTCATTACCTCACTTTTCATCTGACTTCCACTCCCTCCAATCTCATTAAAGTGGAAAAAATTTTCATTTTCAGGAAACAGAAAATCAGGAAATTGTCTTACATTGACAAATTTGGCAGACACTTTTATCCAGAGCATCTAAAATCACATTCAGTGTACAGATTCTTATCAGTTCAGACTTGAAATCGAACCCATAACAGTGATGTTGCTAGCACCATGCTGTACTGTTTGAGCAGGACCTCCTTCTTTCAAATGCCCGGTGCGCTTCACTGAGCAACTCCCTATTGCATGCCCCACTATATTAAATTA
Organism: Labeo rohita; assembly: GCF_022985175.1. Classification (NCBI taxonomy): domain Eukaryota; kingdom Metazoa; phylum Chordata; class Actinopteri; order Cypriniformes; family Cyprinidae; genus Labeo; species Labeo rohita. The sequence goes on along the minus strand of NC_066882.1, from coordinate 28,904,020 downwards.
TTCTTTGTCATTACATAAAGTGCCAGCATGCCTTAAATCCCCCATCATAGTGCTATTCCTGAGAAAAGGACAGATTACAGGACTGAATAACTACAGATCTGATGCTCTGACACCACAAATTGACTTGCTCAAGATATCTCCTTCAATCTGCTACTGGATCTTCGATTTCCGGAAGCAATGGACAGGAAGCAAACTGATAGCAACTTGCACTAGTGACCCTACTTGTCTCTAACTCTGCTGACATTCGTCTCCATTTCCGTTGTCATTTTACATAAGTGTATTGGCTGTACAGTAATTTATCAGGTTTGCGGATGACATCGCTATAGTAGGCCTTATCTCTAACCTTATATCTATGGTCTTATCAGTCCATCGAGAGAAGGTGGCCCTGGTCACAGCATGGTTTTCTGCCAACAATCTGCTGCTGAACACAGAAAAGACCATGCAGAGAATAAATTTCAGAAAGAGCCAGCAAAGCTACTCTCCCTGAAAATAAATGCCTCTTTGAAATCTCTTGGGACTACTATTTCTGACTCCCTGGGACAACAGCATCACCACCATAATCAAAAAAGCACAACAGAGGATGTTCTTTCTGTGGCAGCTTGAGCTGTACCATCCTTTCTTACCATCCTGGTTCAGTTCTGGAGGGCAGCCACTGAAAGCATCCTCGCCTCCTCCATCACTGTTTGTTTTTTTCACTCTAAGACCAGGATGCTGTGGGTAAATAGCTCTTCGGAGATCACTGGCTGCCACCTATCATCAGTCGAGGTGCTTTACACCATGAGAGCTTCAAATAAGGCTCAGAAGATCTCCTCAGATCTGTCACATCCTGGACATCAGCTTTTTACCTTCCGGCGGATGATGGAAGTCCATATGTACAAGAACTACCCGTCATAATATCTTCCCGTCAGCTTCTTCTTCCCTGAGGCTGTCAGTCTCCTCAATGGACTCTTGGACAAAAATAACTGCTCTTGTTGGAACTGATCCAGCTTTGATGACCAAATCTCACACCATTTTCCACATACATTATATATGACATAAATAGCATACTCAAACAATAAAAAAGGACACACATTTAACGGTGATAAAATCTCTCTCTCTCTCTCTCTCTCTCTCTATATATATATATACACATATATATATATATATATATATATATATATATATATATATATATATTTTTTTCTGTGATCTTATGTTGATCTTTTTAAAAAATACATTTTTGGAAAAAAAAAAAAAAAGCCATCACATGTTCTGCACCAATCATGTAAATTGTATATTTCGGAAGCAAAAATCAAAATTCAACAAAAGGCAGTTTGCAGCAAACCTTTTACAGCACAAATTATATTGTCTCTACAATAATAAAACATCATGATTATCATAAGTTAAAATGCTTTCTCTTTTTTTAGTGTTTTATTCAAAATACACTATGTTCAAAAAAAAAAAAAAACTGTAGGCACCACGTTTCTGACTGAATTGAAAGATTATTATTATAACATGGAAAGAATTAACTAGTACATTCAAAATTCTTCTTCTTGTGTTTCACAGAGAAACAAAACAAAGTAATTTGTCTGGAATGACGAAGCCAGGTTTGTAATAACAAAAGGGTGAGCGGTTTGCCAGAATTTCCATTTTTGGTGAACCCTCTTAACCTTTTTTGTTTCTATCCACAAGCATTGCTGCAGCTCAAACAGTGGATATGGCAATATCACTGCCAAGGTCATGGGCCTGATTCCAAGTGAATGCATAAACTGATCAACTATATGCATTTTAAGTCACTTGGAAAAAAAAAAAGTGTTGAATGTGAATGTTTTACCATTACCTACAGAGCTAATTGGACAGAATATTTTTTAAATATATTTTTTTTTGTGTTCCACATAAGAAAGTCATGCAGGTTTAGAATGGGAGAAGGGTGAGAAAATCCATTTAGGGTGAACTATCCCTTTAAGTCCCCCTGGCGTAACCTGAGGTTAAGTGCCTTTTTCATCGTTCTAGACTGTCCTATGCACTGCATTTCCCTGATAAATTAAATCCTTCAGTCAAATGGGGTGAGCCAGAATGAAATATATAAATAAATGTAACTTTTTTTTTTTTTTTTTTTTTTTTTTTTGCTGCTGGTGGATTGGCCCACTGGGATATCCTCCAGTGCTCCAGATGGTTGGTCGATAAGTGGTGCTGAGAACCAACTAGTTCACTCTGTCTAGCCAGATGTGTATGTGAGTACGGTTAAGAAACAAATAGAAGAAAAGGCTAAGATTAATACTGTTTGTCTAGTAGCAGCCCTAGCTGTCAGTTTAAGTTACTGAATCCAGCTTAGTCTCTATTGATTTGTATTGGTTCTATTCCTCAAGGAAGGTGCTTCTGCGCATGACTACCAAAATATAATGGATCAGTGTAACTAGCAGCTTTTCAAGGCCTTTGAGTAAACATGAAAAAGCATTGCAATGCCAATTAGCAGACACTTTGAAAGTGGTTGGTAGTATTTGTTACTGTCCTTGAGAAAATATTATGCACATTTCATGCAAGCCACACAGAAGCACACATCAGTTTAACTCCCCATTCCATGAGATATAAGTAATCACACACATTTATGAATTGATCCTCTCATCACTTTAGCTGATGAATTGTATTTTAATGATGCTAATCAGCCCAGTTTCACCTCAGGAGTTCACTTCCACCTCGGCGACTCGCCCGGTAATGCAGAGCAACAGAGTCATGAATATTTTCAGAGGCTGGCTGTTTTGATGGACATCCGCCTATTTCAGTCTGAACTTCCACCATCAGAAAGAAATGATGATATCTGATTATATATCCATATCAACCTTTTTCCAGAGTGATATGTATATATATGTAAAAGTAAAAAGAGGCTTCCTTAATATCAACAATAACACCCACACCAGTTCATTTTCATATAAAGTGACCTCACAGGATACATTTCTTTGGATAAATGTGACTCTATGCCAAAAAATTTGCCCTCGCTGACAATGCTAAAGCTTTAGGTTTTTGCATTTCTTCAGAAGGGCATTTAAAAAGTCCTTGAAATCCTACAGTAAGCAACTGTTACTGTAAGACTTTTTTTCTTTGTTCAACCTTTAGTATTGGTTACACTCTAAAAATGCTGGGCTATTTTTTTAACCCAAATGCTGGGTTTAGACTGTTGGGTCTTTTTTTTTTTTTTTTTTACTTGATTTAATATTTTAATTATTTATTTTTAATATTTTTATCCAAGTGCTGGGTTCAACTTGTTGGGTCATTTTATTGGATTATTTTTTGGTGCTGGGTAGTTTTTCTGTAACTAAGCTGCTAGGTTTTTTTTAATGTTGGGTTATTTTTTTCTACCCAACTGCTGGGTTAATTTGCCGATTTGGTGCACTTCTTCAGCGAAAAAAGATTGGTATACATTTTATTTAATTATAACGTCTTTACTGTGCTGTAAATTATATTATTTTACGCATTGCAACATAAGGACAATATATCAGTCAGCTGATTCAGCAGCGGTTGTTTCGCAGGATGGAAATGCCTTTTGCCTTGCATAAAATAAAATAAAATAATAATGTATGTGTGTGCGCGTGTGTGTGTGTTTCCGGTTCATTTTAAGCCAGCAATATAATATTTTTTTAAACAATAGTTGGCTTAAATAAAACAACCCAGCTTGTTTGTTTTAAAACAAAACAAACAAACAAACAAACAAACAAACAACAAAAAAAAAAACATTTAACCCAACCAGCTTGGTCAAAATAACTTGTTTTCTGTCCAATATTTATCCAGCGCTGGGTTGCCAAATAACCCAAGTTGTGTTGTTCTTAACCCAACATTTTATCTATCTATCTATCTATCTATCTATCTATCTATCTATCTATCTATCTATCTATCTATCTATCTATCTATCTATCTATCTGTCACTTAGTGTCTTTTGCCTTTATTGTACTGTGGCACAGCTCTCATGTTCCACCTGGATTTCCTTTATGAATAAATTTACAAAGTTTTTACCAGAGGTAGTTTGTCTGTGATAAACAGTCCTTAAGAAACCCAGTGCTTCATGAACTGTCAAAAATTGGGATAGATAAATAAGCACAGGTGTCTTATTAATAAAGACGTGAAGTTGCATGGTAAATCTCACAGTATTGTTGGTTTTTAGTAAGAAGCAAATCATCATAATAATAGCCACATTAATAACAATAGTTCCTTCAGTCTTGAAAAAACAGAGACTTTAAAAATAAAGTTTTTAAAAGTAAAGTCTTTTCAAGCCATGCAATAATTTGTGTCAGGAACAAACCAAAGTTTTGTTCCAAAGATGCAAAGATGTTGTTTAAAATAATGTTCTTCACAGAATCTAGCTCATTAATGACACATATGAGAATGCTTCATTTGTTAATTCAGTCTGGCTGATTTAAATATGGGGATGTGAATGTGATTTTAGAACTAGGACTGAAGATGCAGCATTGTTCATTGATGTAGTTTTGTTTTTGATAATTGTGGCAATGATGCACATATGTCTAGAGAGCATACAGTACATTTCTTGAAAGCATATCTCATTTAAAACAAACAAACAAACAAAAAAAAACACTAGTACTAATCAGCCCTTCAGTACAGTCTCATCATTATAGACAGTGATGAATGTCATTCCTTGCCATTTTGTCATTCGTCATGTCCTCTCAAAGTGGGTCAGTTTGTAGACCAGAGTAAATCCATTTAACACCTTTATCAGTGTCTTACATGAACCACTACAAATCAGCAGACAGAATCATTAAATAGATTAGAGCCTTTCTCCGTCCAGGCTAATAACCGAATGACACAGTGTATTTGATCCAGTTTATGTGGGTATAGGAACCCTTACTGACATCTTTTGGAAAGCCCCAGGCATTATTGATGGGAATGAGTCAGGTCGCTTTCACCAGCGCTGACAGCTTTGAGAGGTCAGTGCTAATAAATAAACTCGACATCCACGAAGGCAAGCTAGTAGAGAGCAACAGCTAATCAAAAGTGAAGACATGCCGCTCAAAGTAGGTCAGAACGACTCATCAGGCAGCCTCTGGCCGCGTGTCCTCCATGGCTCTTACGAGCCGGTCGGGTGCGGGACAGTCATCGCGAGACGATGTAGCTGGAGGGAGACATGTCACGCTCCTCTCAAATGTCTCATCGCTGAAGTGACAGCACAGGTTTTAAAGGAGTTCTTAAGCTCCCACTCTCTCAGAGGTAGCTGCTGAAGATTTCACCCCACTCTTTTCTTGCACGTAAGACTCCAGCTACCGCACTGAGGTGCCAAGGTCCTGAGGGCATCCGCCTACACTGCTCTAGCGGTGGGGATTCATCAGTAGGCCTTCAACTGTGGGTGGAAGAGACTTCTTAAAGACTCTTTATTCTAAATGTTTTCTTTTTTTGAAAACACAAGTTCTTTGCTGTCTGTCTGTGGCTTACAAAGAAAAATGCAAGTTCTATAGCATCTGGGAAAAGACTGGTGACTTCTTTTATTTAAATTGGATGAACGGCAAGGGCTCGTAGACAGAGTAATAGTCTCAGTTGGTGAGTTATATTAAAGAGTTTATATTGTGACAAATCACCTTGAACTTTTGAAATATATATATATATATATATATATATATATATATATATATATATATATATATATACTTTTATATAATTTTAATTAATTGCTATTCATACCTAATTACCTAATAACAGTGTTTTAAAATGAAAACGATCCATGTCTACACTAGCGATTTCACTGCGTTTCAGAAACAATCTCTGTCCACACTACACACCCAAAAACGCATGTCACATGACCATTCATAATTAGCATGGTGCTATCGTTTACACTGTTGTCAAGGATAGGCAAAGCAAATGTGGGCACCCACGCCATTGTTTTCAAAAGTCTCTGTTTTGGTCCGTTTACACTAAAACACAACCCTGGAGTTTTCAAACTAAAATGGGGTCTGCAGCATTTTCAAAAGGCTCCATTTTTGAGGGCAGAAAACACTGCATTAGTGTAAACGACAGATGTAACCGTAGCAAAAGGTATGCATTTTAAAACAAAAATGCACTAGTGTAGCCTAAAATGTGTGTGTTGTTTTATTTCTATATACAGGAAATTAATGCAATAATGTGCACTACAAATGAATGAATGAATGAATGAATGAATTAATTAATTAATTATTAAACTGAACTGAAAGCTTTATTTAGCCTCCTTCAATGAGGCAAGTGTTTTTTTTTTTTGTTGTTGTTGTTGTTGTTGTTTGTTTGTTTTTTTAAGATTATACTTTTAAATGCTTTTCTGTAATTGCTATTCATACCAAAATAATACCTGTTTATCTTAAAAAATTACTCAGTCAATCTTTAGTTTAAAGGATAATTTCACTTCCAGATCAAAAATTTACAGAGAATTTACTCACCCCCTTGTCATCCAAGATGTTTGTGTCATTCTTTCTTCAATCGATAAGAAATTATGTTTCTTGAGGAAAACATTTCAGTAAAAGCATTTGAGGTTAAAAAGTATATCAGTTGTCAATTTGTTTAGAAAATGAGCGATTGTTTCGCTAGGTAAGACCCTTCTTCCTCGGCTGGGATCATTTATAGCCATTTGAAGTTCCATTTAATCTGCATTTTGGAAGTTCAGACTTGGGGGCACCATTGAAGTCCACTATATGGAGAAAATTCTTGAAATGTTTTCCTCAAGAAACATAATTTCTTACTGACTAAAGAAAGAAAGACATGGACATCTTGGATGACAAGGGGGTGAGCACATTGTCTGTTAATTTTTGTTCTGGAAGTGGGCTTCCCTTTAAGGGCCAATTTGCACTATTAACTATTAACTCAGATTTTTGCCTCAATAAACTAATTTGCTGATTATTAATAGCAGTGATGGGAATAATGATGTTATAAATAAACATAGTTACTAATGGCATTACATTTTTCACTAATGAGTAATCAAACAAATTACTTTACAAATTACAAATTACAGCGTTATTCCCCCATTATAACGTTGTTACCGTTACTGGCAATAAAATGCGGCGTTACTAAAATTGAGTTCACTGAAGCAGTTTTCATCCGATTAGGCTCTCTCTCAGCCATAGGACCTGCAAAGCTGCACATCGCTTCACGTTGCGTTCTTCTTCTCAGGTAAATTCTGGCTTATCCTCTCAACATTCTCAGTCTCATTCTTCTTTCAGAAATGAAAAGTACCAGAGATTAACTTTATGAATATTCACATTTGTTTACGGAGGTGACATAGGTGTTTACATACGCCCGCACGTCTCCCATGGATGTTTCAAATTTGAAAAGCGGAGCCGCTCGGGGGCGTTTACTTTTTAAATGCGTTTAGATGGGGAAAAATTGGAGCTCACGTCAGCATCATGTGGATTTTGTTATCAGAGAATATTTGTTTTCGACGTGACTTAATTTAAAAGTAGACATTTTTCAAGCCTTCTATACATATATTTCTCATGTCTATGAGGCAGGTATTCGCTGAGATTCAGGTTGTTTTATTTATGTGTGTGTGAAGAGAAGTGACATATTTGTGTTGCTATTATGACTATACACAGGTAAAACTAGACTTTGCAGTATCAAATGATATAGTGTTTAAAGTAACACAGTAGTTATTTTCCCTGGTAATTACTTTTGTAATGATGTAACTCAGTAACTAACTTAGTTACTATTTGTTAGCAACTATAACTAATGGTGAATTTTTGAGTAACTATAACTAATTGCTTTTTTTTTAAAGTAACATGCCCAACACTGATTAATAGTCGGTAAGGTAGTTGTTAAGTTCAGGTATGGGGTAGGATTGAGAAATCTAAAATATGGTCATGTAAACTATAGCATTACTACTACTACTACTAAGAATCATACTACTAAGAATCGGTCCCTAAACTAGTGTTACCAATTACTCAATGTACTGCAATAATGTGCAATAATGCAGTGTGCAATAATGTGCACTACAAATTAATAAATAAATAAATTATGATTAATTTTAATTGACAGCTTTATTTTTCCTACTCCAATGAAGCAGTGGCAGTCAGGCACATTTGTTTCTACGTCGAGTTGGCAGGATTGCCATGTCATGGCAACAGTTCACCATGATGTCAGATTATGTTAGAGTCTGTTGGAGTCTTTTTGGAAACTCATACCAGATTGCTCAAACATTCCAAAACCTGACAAGTGAAGATTGAACATATTCAGACAGTGAAAACAAACAACAACAGGGTTAACACACTGAGCCAACACAACCCACCGACCCTTGGCTGTTGGTGTTTGTTGATGTGTTTGGGCAGTTTGAATAGACTTAAGCAGCCAAATGATTTGTTCTGTAGCCACTAGTGGTGTTTTGGTCATGAATGAATCATTGTTTTTAAACAAATCTTTCAAGTGAAAATACTCATGAATAATAATGGAAAATTACATCTGCTTATAGTATATTATGAAGAGACCCAATAAAGACAATTCTGTCATCATTTATTCACCCATGGAATACTATAGAAGTCAGTGGGGTCCATCAACTGTTTGGTTACCCATATTCTTCGAAATGCCTTTATTTAGTGTCAATGGTAGAAATAAACTCATGCAGATTTTGAACAGCATGAGGGTGAGTAAATGAATTACCCCATGATTTACTCACCCTTCTTTCAGACAAATACAATCAGAATTATATTAAAAATGCCCTGGCTTATCCAAGCTTTATAATGGCAATGAATGGGGTTTAAGGCCACAAAAACTGCATACATCCATCATAAAAAGTGGTCTTCACAACTCTAGGGGGTTAATAAAGGCCTTCTGAAGTGAAACAATGCACTTCAATGTTTGTGTAAGAAAAATCGGTAACACTTTAGAATACTGTTTCTTACTTACTGCATAACTAATAAGGAATTGTTAAAGAACTAACAGGTAATAATTAATTAACACTTAACTCACTACTGTTAACTACTAAAGAAGATGTGTTAACTAATCAGTATGTAATACAATTTTATGATTGTGTTGCATAACAGTTAGCTAACCAATAACTAATGTATTCTGTCATACCACCTGAAGAACTACTATTAATTGTCTACTATATATATATATATATATATATATATATATATATATATATATTAAATAACTAGTACTGAACAGTTATATGCAAATAGTCACCTATAATAATCAGGTTGTGACCCACAAATCAAGTACTTGAGTAAAAGTACAGATACCCCAATAAAATATTACTCCAGTACACTGCAAAAAAAAGGCTTATCTTACTTAGTATTTGTGTCTTGTTTCTAGTCAAAATATCTAAAAATTCTTAAATCAAGATGCATTTACTAGATAAGCAAAAAAACATTAGCTATTTAGTATTTTACTTACCCCACTGGCAGATAATTTTACTAATTTTAAGCAAAATTAACTTTAATTTAGTTTTTTAACCCTGGAAACAAGACTAAATAGACATATGAAGCTGAATTTGGTGTGTTTTGCTCATAATAGAGTGGTAATAGAGTGATCTTCGCAAGAGAGAAACAAACAAACTCTACAACACTCAAAAAACCTGCTCCTCGCTCCAGGCAATATCATGTAACTCCTCTCCCCTGTCTGCGCTCTCTCCTCTCTCTCCTGTTTCTCTTTCTGTTTGCGATTTTGGCCATGGCATTTCTTGCCAACTACCTGATGAAGTGTTACAAGTGTGAGGTGGAGGGTTTTTGGGATAAACTATAGCACATTTAGAGGGGGGATCACACACTAAACCATCCATTATCATCAAGCTTAGAAGCAGTTCTGATGTTATCTCATGTGGAGAGGCCGTTTATAGTAAAAAAGAAATGTCCTTAAAGGAATAGTTCATCCTAAAATTAAAATTGGCTGAAAATGTGCTCACTTTTAGGACATTCAAGAGATTATAGATGTTATAGATGAGTATTGTGAAGTAAAAAATCTGTTTGTAATAAATCTATTAGTTGAACTAACTAACAAATGAATGAAATATTGAAATTACTGAAGTACACTGAATCACTGAAACATAGGCGTAATGCACAACTGAGGTAGTATATACCTCAGGCACTAATAATTATTTTTCAGTGAATTAACATTCTAGAGTCAACAGTTTTGTTGAAAATACATAATGACAAATTTTAATAATAGAAAACGAATTCTGAAAAGTCTGAAAGTCTTATTATTTTGTCTTTTTTATTTATTGATTTGAATCAGATAACTCGTCAATGACTGTCCACTGCCATAAAAAAAAAAAAAAAAAAAAAAACTGCAAATGACATATGGTCTGTATCCCTATAGTTGTAAGCTACTTTTTATTTATTATGTATTTTTATTTAAGTATTTTATAACACTGTGGTATTGTACTAATTTATACAGAGAAGTTTCTGTAACCATAACTGGTGATTAAGCATAATTTCAACAGGCCAATCACAGCAGTCTGACACTAAAGAAAACTGTAATTAACATTTTGTTTACCTCAATAATCTTAATTAAAGCTACTGAGCACAGAGTTAAACAAACTAATATATGCTTTTCAAAAACATTCATAAATTCATATTACTGTAAAGATAAATTGGCGGGGTTTATAATGTCTAATCACATGTTGTTTTCCTGACTGAAATTAAGCTGTACATAGCCATATATTAACACTGGAAGGGAAGAACAGTTTGGACTCCAGCTTTGACTAATTATAGATAATTTGGCATGAGAGGAGCATCCAGGCTCAGTGTTCTTGGAACAGAATCACAGAATGACAATTTTTAATTATTCCTATTAGTATTTTTGAAACATCACAGTAATGGTGGGGAAAACAGTGGGTATCTGTGCCAGTATTAGAATATCGTTATGTTCAAATGAAAACTTTTCTTGATTTACTTTTTTTTTTTTTATCTGACAAACAAACAAACAAACAAACAAACAAACAAATAACCTTTCTTTTGCTCAAAACATTATGAAGAATAATAATTAATTACTTTTTTAAACCATGATTTGATAGTAGTCAGTGGGTGGCAGAGGAAGAGACATGCTCTGTGCAGAAAGCATTTGATTGGATAAAATCTGAATTAAAATGAGTCATCAGTATGTGTGTGTGTGTATGTATACAGTCTTCTATAATGCACAAGCATATCGATTATCTCAAATCTAATAGATATGGACTGAAATAAATTTGAAGTTGTTAAAGCATAGTGTCTAGCGCATTGATTTGTAGATAATAAACAAACATTACCGATTTCATTAATAATCAAAATGATTAATATTTAACTATGTATTATATTGGTAAAACTACATAAAGGTTCATTAGTTAACCTTAGTTTACTACAATAGTTAACATGAACTAAGAATGAACAATAAGTGTTAACAGATGACACCTTATTGTAAAGTGTTACCATATTTAAATCCATGAATTCCTTCACTGTTAAACAAACAGATAAACAAATAAACAAATGAGTGAGTGAGTGAGTGAGTGAGTGAGTGAGTGAGTGAGTGAGTGAAGCTGTACATTGATAATCTGTATAAATTTGACAAGAAAACACTATTCAGTTTCACTAAATAAAAAAGACTTTTAAATTAATGTCACTTTTTATTTATTTATTTGATTATTTATCTCACTTACTCACTCACTCACTCATTCACTCACTCACTCATTTGTTTGTTTGTTTACCACAAATGACTATGTGAAAATAGTTTCAAAGTAAATCCTTCACTAACTTTTTCTTCAGCATACAAAATACACATTTTCAATGCTCAGTTTTGATTATGTCCAAATTACACGGATGTGTAAGTGGCATTTACTTTTGATTATAAATTACCAACCGTGTGCTGTTTGATAACTTCATCTGTTTTTCTGCCAGATATATATATAGGCGAGACTGAGAAGGACTACAGGTAAATCTCTGTACCCTTCAAGCAAGGAGCACTTGATCTTAAAATCTGGCAGTGTTTGCTTGTATAATTGCTTGCATACATCAGCAAAACCACAGCACTGTCAATTTAAATAGTTGACCTTCAAAATGTGAAACTCCATGGGACAAACAGGCTTGTTTTGAAATTATTTACCAACTATTGTTGTAAGTTTGAGGGCAGCCAAAATGACTGCAGTCAAATCATTTGTTATGATTCTTGATAACACACATACATACACACACATACATACACCTATTTTGGGCAGCCCTGTGCTGCCACAGTAGGACGGACCACACATCCCTCTTCCTGACGGCAGGTTCCGGCATTTGCTATTTTTCAGCTGTCTGTCCACTTTTAAAAACTCGCACACATCTACTTGGCTGATCAAGTCACACACCATCAGCTAGACAAGAGTTTGCTTTTATCAGGTCTCCATCTTAATTACACTTTGCTCGTTAAATGCAGGAATGTCTGAAAGAGGGTCCGGGCTTTCGTTCTTTTATAGATCTTTGTGTGTGTGTGTGTATGTGTGTGTGTGTCCAGGAGCCAAAAGCTGAAGATGCATGGAGAGGTTAAGCAGACATCAGCACTGAGGGCCCATCTGCTGGGCCCCTGTGGACGGGTCAGTGGCTTGATGAGGACCGTTCGTAATCTCTAGCACAGCAGGTTCTGTCAGAGGTCTGTGGATGGGTTGCAGTGACATGTCTTCTCTCAGCAGGGTGCCGACAGGAACCAGGTCTAAGCCGGCAATAACTCCCTGATCTGTGCCAGGACGTGCCACCCTGCCCTGCTACTGCCACTGCCTAAAGTAATCAGCTCCGCCAAGTACAAAAGATGAAAACGGGGGCAAGGGCAAATCAAGAGTGGAGTATGAAAATAAAGTTGCCAAGGTCAGTGGTTTGGGTAATTTCTTAAATAAGTCCACTTTTGTTTACTTGAAAAAAGTTTTACAGCCTTAAAGTCACATTAGCAAAATGTCTTCCTTCAGGTCATGATGCACATGTCTTTTTGTTGGAAAATCTAACTCATTTGCTGATTTTCATTAAGAAATTGTATATTGTCAGAAATATAACTTTTATGCACCATAATCTATCTATCTTTCTACCTTTCTATCTATCTGTCTGTTTGTTTGAGAAATAGCATTGGACATACAATACTAACAAATTCTAAATCAAAATTCAAATAGTTAACCCCTGACTGGTTTAGTAATGGTCACTACGAACTAATCCTAAAAGTATTATTCTTATATTCTTAAGTAAAAGTGAAAATTAAAATTTGCCCCTGAAGTGTATTTGTGAGATTAAACGTTAAAAAGTGCCTAATTAATCGATGTAAAAAGTCTACTATCTGGTCAAATGATATACTTCAACACCCTTCAGGAGGAAATTCGTTATAAAATAATGAATGAGGGAAAAAAACTGTTTAATGATATCATAAAGCATCCTTTAAAATTAGAATTCTGCGCCAACCTTTTAGACAATGGTGGTAATAAAACCGCATGTGGCCGAACACCATCTCAGACAAAAGAAGCAGAATGACCCTGTGCTCAAATAAGTCTTAGCAAGGAGTTAATTCCCAGACCGCCCAAAAATGAGCCGCCTTTCTGCACCACAGTGGGACACTGCAAATGTCCCACATATGCTTTATCAGTACAAGTGAGCAGTTGATACTGTTTCCCACTCACTCTGTGATAAGAGAGCCTGCTGCTCTGCGGTATGTTCCCATCTCCTCTCCCTTGTCCCCCCCTCTATCATTTCTATCCAGGCTGCTCGCAACCTGTTTTCCCAAGTGCCAGCGGCCACGCCTGTTCTGAGGATGGGTTTACTGTGTCTCAGCCCCTGGAGATGCTGTCCGTTTCCTGGCTGGAGGCCTAGTAACCGAGCCTGGGCATCTAGCCCTCCCCTCCATGTGCTCGCTGGTGTACTTGGGGCCCTCCTGCCTGTCTATCATGCGAGTGGAGTTATGTCTCCTTCCCGCTTGGACGATCTGTTGACTGGGCAGAAGCGTGTCATCCGCCACGCAAAGTCTCCCGTTTATAGCTGTTTTGCAGTATGCAGACAGATCCAAGCTGTGGTAATACTCATGCTAGGCGGTGACAAGGCCCCATGTGCCAGCAAACAGGCCAGACAAACTGGGCCATATGGAGGCTTAGCGGACGGATTTCGGAGTTAGTCGTCTGTATTGCTTGTTGGGAATGCAAACATGTTGCTGTGATTCCATCCTCTTTATTTGCATATGGGCTGCAATTTTATAAATTATTGAGTTTGCTTTCAAGGGTGAAAGTACATGCAGAAGAAACAAGATGGCAAAAGGGCTTTAGTTTAGAGGATTTAACTAATTGTTTCTGGGCACCAATAATCAGTTTAACAATGATGATTACTGGTGTCCAGAAACAATTATCTTCTGGTTCTCCCATCAAATTGTACATTGTAAATTTATAAAGTTAACCCATTTCCATCACACCAGAATTCTTTTCTTTTCTTAAATAACAACATAGTTTCCTTTAATTCTGAATCAGTTTCCATACGGGAATGCGTTTCCCGTACAATGATGTAACTTGCTGATTAAAGGAGAAGTCCACTTCCAAAACAAAGATTCACATATAATGTAGTCACCCCCTTGTCATCCAAAATGTTCATGTCTTTCTTTCTTCAGTTGTAAAGAAATTGTGTTTTTTGAGGAAAACATTTCAGCATTTTTCTCCATATAATGGACTGATATGGTGCCCCGATTTTGAGCTTCCAAAATGCAGTTTAAATGTGGCTTCAAACAATCACAAATGTGGTTGTAAATGATCCCAGCCAAGAAAGAAGCATTTGACATTAAAAAGTATATAAACTGTTGTCACTAGTTAGCTAGCTAGTTTCCTGAACATGGTCGCATCTCTGTCGTTTAAACCACATTGTTAATGACACCGAGTAATAGCTTCTGCTATTTAACTGATTAAAAAAAACTCTAAAATCCAGCTATATTGAACATGGCACCTGATGACTAATTTGCTATTTTTTGTTCCCTGTCATTTTGCTTTAATTGATTTTTGATTCATCGCGGGTTCACTCTTACGTCACCCTCGCGGTTCCCTTAGGCATTTCTACACATGCGCACTATTCAGAAACGCCACTTATAGAGGACGCGCAAAAATACATAGATTAAAATGCATTTATATTTAGATAGAATGGAAGATATAGATTGTACTGCATGTTAGCTTGCTTATTGTGCCTAAGAGTAGAATTTATTTAAGCCCATATGTCTTACTAACAAGAAACTACGCTTCTAACCATAGGTCAATTGTTGTAGTTCCAGCCATGTAAGTTTGCGACACTGTTTGGAAATTTTCATTTAAACGAGGGGTGTCAAACTCTGGTCCTGGAGGGCCACAGCCCTGCAGAGTTTAGATGCAACCCTAATTAAACACACCTGATCCAACTAATCAAGTCCTTCAGGCTTAATTGAAAACTGCATAGTATGTGTGTTGTTGTTTTTTTTCCAGGTAGCTTTGTAGGAAGGTTTCCTTGAAGTGTTTTGGAGACATTGCCTTAGTTCTTCTGGATTTAGTCTGTCAGGGTTTTGTGTGTGTGTGTTTCTTCATGTCATTCCAGAAGGACTGGATGATGGTGAGATCAGATCTCTGTGTGAAGTATTCTGGATGTTGTCAAACTCGTTGTGCACACAGAAATATTACTGGATTATTACAATTAATGACAAAAGGAATTTTTAGAACTATAAACTGATATTTCCTACTGACACACTACAGAAAAGATAGAAACAAGTGGCTTAAAACCTTATTTTATGTTTGTGTGTGTATATATGACATGGAGACATTCTATCTGTGGCAATGTCTCCATGTCGTATATATGTAAATAATAACACTATTTCCTTTTATTGAATCAGGTTTCTGCCTGAACATACATATACACACATACGTTATATTGCCTTTTTAGATCTCTCCTAATTACGTTGTTTTTGCCAAGTAAACTCACACATTTACATTAAGCACACTGATGTCAATACGATGCTCTTTTTAATCTATTTACTTGACTGCTTGCCTGACCATCTCATTTATTGGTAAAATTAATACTGGCACTAAATTTACATTAAATATGGGCTGCCAAAAAGCTATTCAACCTTTTGGGTTACAAGTTACAAGTCATATTTGTTAAAACATTTATAAACATGACTATCTGTAATTTAATCAGTGTTGATTGTTGTGATAGATTATCACTACAATATGTGCTGGCATGTAATTTTGCATTGACAGTTGAAGAAACAATGAAAAAAAGCATCCGGTGACACTTTAGTATAGAGAACAATTCTCACTATTAACTAGTTACTTATTAGCATGCCTATTATTAACATATTGGGTGTTTATTAGCAGTGTTGGGGAGTATCTAGTTACATGTAACGGAATTACATAATTTAATTACAAAATAAATGTAACTGTAATTAGTTACAGTTACTGAGAGAAAAAAATGTGTAATGAAATTACAGTTACTTTTGAAAATGTTAATGATTACAAAGGAGTTACATCTGAATTTTTTTCACACACACATACAGATTTAATTGACTTATTTCATAAATTGCATTGACTGCTCTAAAATGAGACACCAATGTTTAGTACAAAGAATTGGGGCACATGCTTATTCTAAATATGTTTTATTTTCTATTTGGGTTTATGCATATACTTTATTTTTTAAGATATTTTTTTGTTTGTTTGTTTTTTTTTGTTTGTTTTTTTTGTTTTTTTCCAAGGCCTTAGATGCCAGTGTTTCCTGTCATAACTATGCAAACACTTGATTTCAAAACCAGTATCATAGCTAATCTAGTTCTTGTTATGATTTCAAATCTGTATTTAACCTCAGAATGATCTAAAAGTAAATAAGAGGTGAAGTCTGAGTCTGAATTTGTGGTGGCTGTGCTTTAAATTAAATTATTACACGGCTCTGTGGAATGCTTGATTCTGATTGGTCAGTCATGACATTCCAAGATATGTTATTCCCTCCAATTTTGAACATATTATCCCTTACTTATTATAATCTTAATTCAATTGATAAAGGATTTTGAAAGTCTGACAGTAATCAGTGTTGAGTGCTACTATAAGGTTTAAATGTTTCAAAATGATTAACAGTTGAAAACATTAGGAATTTAAAAAAAAAAAAAAAAAAAAAAAAAAATCCAAAAGTAATCAAGTTACATTACTTTAATTTAGTAATTGAAAAGTTACACTGCTTGTTACATTTTAAATAGAGTAACTTGTAATCTGTAACCTATTACATTTACAAAGTAACCTTCCCAACACTGGTCATGACATTCCAAGGTATGTTATTCCCCAATAACATATGGTAAAAGGTAATAACACAGACAACTTAAGTCGGCAACTGATTTCTTAATTGAAGTTTTGCAATCAAATATTTCAGCTCAGATCAAAGAGCTGTCTGTTTCATGTCTAATTATTTGCTTCCGTGGCAAGCAGCTGTGCAATAAGTGGGATAATGTACATCCAGCCAGTTGTTATGGCAAAATAAAGATGTATATTATCCATTACTTATTATAATCTTAATTCAAGTGATGAAGGATTTTGAAAGTCTGACAGTAATTTGAGTTTTCAGTTTTCAGTTTTGAGTACTACTGTAAGATTAACTTTGCCTGAAAATGTTTCAAAATGATAAACAGTTAAAAATATTTGAAATTTTGAAAAGTAATCAAATGCAATAAGTTACATTACATTAATAAAGTCATTGAAAAGTTATACTACTCATTACATTTTAAATAGAGTAACTTGTAATCTGTAGCTTTTACATTTCCAAAATAACCTTCCCAACACTGTTTATTAGTACTTATAAGGCACATATTCTGCATGACCATATTCTACATCCCTAATCCTACCCAATACCTAAATTAACAACTACTTCACTAACTATTAATAAGCAAAAAATTAGGAGTTTGAGGCAAAAGGTGTAGTTAATGGTTTGTTAATAGTGAGAACTAGACCTTAAAATAAAGTGTGACCAAACATCCAAATTCAAATAGTTCACAGGTCAGCCCTTAACATTAAGAGAACCTAGTGAAACTGCATGCCTTCTGTCATCTTTATATTTTTGTAGAAGGCCTTTTAGTATAAATGGAAAATACATCCCTCTTCAGGCTGTGGTTTACATATATTTTTGGATTACTTTTATAAGGGTAACTATTTATTTATTTATTTATTTAATATGATGCATTAATTTGTACATCTTTCAATCATCACTGTATTGTATTATGTCCCCCCCCTCCCCTACAATACAGAGCTTTAATGATGAAATTTAAATACGAGAGACATACCATATGTATCATACTATATAAGCCATAAAAGCCTGATCTATCAAATATGATACTCAGCAAAACGCATTTACAATTTTTGTGGTATATTTTGTCTGAAGGTTAAATTAACTGTTTTATTTTTTTGTTTTATTTTTATTTATTTATTTATTTATTTTTTATGACTACTGTTTATCAGACTTTACAGGGTTAAGACAATTTTACATATAACAAACTGAGTTAACAATGTTTCTTTGTGAGCATTAAAAACTATATATATAACTATATTTGGTCTTGTTTTAAATTAATCGTGGCTTATATCGACTTCTTACCATCGGTGGATTTGGCTCCCATGGTGTCCTGACTGCTCGTGTTGAGCATATTCTACTCAGCGGATGCAGTTGTATCTGGTCCTAGGTGACCTGATGTTTTGTGGGGCTGTCTAACATGATTGAGGGGATGCTGTACTGCAAAATCCTCCAGGCCTGTTCTCGCAGAGTCCTGATCAAACACAGTGAGCTTTTCACACGGCTTTCTGGTGCTATTACTTCAGAAGACGGGAATCTATCTGCCAGCTACCATCTTTAATGCATAACTTAGACATGTATGTCTTGACCTGAAGTCCAAAGTGCACACGAGCATTAGAAGAGCCATAGACTTGCAATCAACTCCATACACGCCAAGAGTCGGTCACTTCCTCTGCTGATTCTCTGACCCTCACTATAAAGGAAAGTCTGTTTTTTTTTTTTTTTTTTTTATAACATGCAGTGTAAATCTTTCCTAGGGTACGGTCAGGAGATCGGACTCATGTCAGAGCCGTGGCAGCAGTCACGCACATGCTCATAACATCTATGGGCCAATGAGCTCCCATGGGGACACAGGTTCAAGTGTGGACTGTGTTGTTTCCTGATCCCATATATATCCCATCTCTCCTGGTTCATTTCCTATTAACCTTTGCTGTCCTATCTCAAATAAGGAAGCAAAAAAGCCCCAAAATAAAACAAAAAAGGGCGTTCTTCTTGACTAGCATTGAGACTATCATTACATAGCACAAAGTAATATAGCCTACTGTTTATATACCAGTGCGGTTAATCTCTGTCAGATGTGTCACATTAAATAAATAGCCCTTCAGCTATAACCTTTACGCAGATGAGACCCCAGTTACATTGTTCAACGTTGTATTATATTAAGAAATGGAGTGCAATTACAAGATCTTGGCTGGGTTTGCTGATAATATTGCAAGTCATACTTTAAAGATCAGCTTACTTTGTTGCATGTTATTTAACGATAGAAAAATGTCTCATAAATCAGCATGAAATATTAGGTGGTGATGATTATTTGTAGTCATTATTTATTTAGTTATTTGTTTGATGAGAAGAAAAGTACTTCTTTTACTCTCACTTTTAATCCAATCAGTGTGTTCTTTTTGAATACAAGAATTTTGCTTCTGAACAAACAAATACACTTTGTTTCAGGATTTTTTGATTAATAGAAAGTTCAAAAGAACAGCATTATTTGAAAGAAAAACCTTGCATTTTTAATGTTGCAAACTACTGAACTTTCTATTCACAAAAAAATATTAATACTGTGTCCAACATTGATAACAATAATACAATTGTTACTATATATATATATATATATATATATATATTTTTTTTTTTTTTTGTATATTTATTTACTTATTTATTATCATTTTTCTTGAGCAGCAAATCAGTATATTAATATGATTTCTGAAGGATCATGTGACATTGAAAATTGAAATAATTGCTTCTGAAAATTCACTTTTGTCATCACAGGGACAAACTGCACATAAAAATAGAATAAAATAAAAAATTATTATTTTTAAATAAATAAATAAATACATTTTTCAATAATATACAGAATTTGAATACTTTATATTTCACAGCACTTACACACTAAGACATTGAGGATTTTGGGGAAAAAAATAACCCTTGTTTTCTACTCTCTTAACAGACTCCAACTCTGTTGTTAGGCAGTTTAACAGATGTTGTTATATAACTGAATAGCGTTTTCCATGGCAATCTTGAGAATATTTGTTTAACATTTAGAAAAGAGGATTTGACCTCCTGAGGCTCAGCTCTGTATGTTGATCGGTTTAGAAGTATTGTTGTTTCACGTCATTGTACTCAAACAATTGTTTCAGCTTCTCAGCTGATTTTTACGCAAAATTTGATGAATTTTAGCTAATCAGAGTGCCTTTGTTTTGTAAGCCGCTTAGCACTAGGGAGAATATTTAGGAGAAAACATTTGCAAAACAAATCGATTTGAAATATGCAGAGTGCATTAATATTTCATGAAACAATATGAATATTTGATATCAATCTGTATTTCACTTATTGAGTTATATTTCTCTGTCTGAGACTCAAAGGTGTCCCCCCCCCCCCCCCCCCTCCCCTTCTCATTTATAATGAGAAATAAGTGTATAATGAAAGGCAAAAAACGCTAAAAACTGTCATATGCTAGCAAGCGTATACATGAATACTATGGTCTCTCTATATATTACATTTTATTTGAGCTTTCAATAACCAGCCATCAAGTGGAGTTGAAAAATTTGCAATTCCAAGTTACATGCATATGAATGACCAAGCAAAATTGAATTTACCAGTGGGAAACTTAAATCCTCACTGAAACACAAGCAAAAACTAATCTCTTAAAAACTGCATATCTCTTGTTTTGAGGTGGCTTAGGTTTTGGCATGCATGCTGAATGTCTGTTATGTCGAGTAAACGTATGAATGCCCTGAAGCCTACAAAGATTAATACATTTGCATACTAGATGTGGAAGAAATGAGAGTATACAACATCATTGGTATCATCAACAACAACCATGGGCTCATGCCTGTAGGTGCCTGATGCCTTATTGACAGTTCTCTTCCATAAATTCCTGTCTAGTGTAGAACAGCTTAAATCCTGAAGGATTGCTTCACACCAGTGTCTGATGGCATTAGTCCATTCTCTGTGGGGCCTTACTATTCTGTTTGGACCATCCATCATGCTGTAGTTCAAAACTAAAAAGACAGTGAATGAGCATCTGAGTTCCAAAAGTATAGGCACTTCTATCAACTATATTGTATAGAGCAGACATGGGCAAACTGGTTTCCTGCAGAATTTAGCTCCACCCCTTTTAAAACTCACCTGTCTGTAGCCTTCTAGTAATCCTGAAGACTTTGCTTAGCTTGTTCAGGTGTGTTTGATCAGCAAGAACTGATCTGATTTAATTAAATTAATTAAAAGTGTTTTTTTTTTCTTTTCTTTTTTTTTTTTTAAATTAGCTTTGCCACCATAAGAATAAATTTCAAACATATTGTCATGTTCATGTTTTGTCCTAAAGGCTTTTACATTTATTTGTATTCCTTTTTCCTTTTTAGTCCCAGGCTGCATCTGAAATCACCTACTTCCTACTATCCCCCCTTTTCTTCAGCGTGGACGTAAGCCTATGGGTAAGACGTCCAGTTAATTTTCTGCTATAGGGAAATGACAAGAAGAATAACAACGTGGGGTAAGCGGTAAAACTGCTCATAATTAAGATAATACATTAAAATAATATGGTATTTTTGTCACAGTATGTGACAAAAAGTATGAAAAGAAGTATGTCCAAATTCATAGTAGTCATAAAAAAGTCCCTGGATAACATGATGGGCACTTTACTATGCCATAAGAGACTACAGGAGAGGATTTATGAATGGCAGAGACGCTGGCAGGTCACGTGACAATGACAACATGACAAATGCAGTACTTCCAGATTACATTCATAGGACATACTCTTTCTGAGGTTGTAAAATAATTATTCAGAGAAACACCTACTCGAGAGTATGCAAATTTGGATGCAACTCTTGTGTTTCTCCTCAGTTTGGTTCCTGTTTTCTTTCCTATCTTAAGACGTGTCTGAAATTGCATACTGAGTAGTTACTACATTTGAATTTGAGTTAACTTTGCAAAAAAAAAAAAAATTAATTTTGTTTTGTAAATAACCAAATTATGATTTTCATGGCTACAACACACTTCAAAAAAGTTAGGACTGAGACTAAATAAGTGCTAAAAGGTTATAGAATATCCAAATTAAACTGTTTTGAAACAGTTCACAGTAAGCAGGAAATGGAAATCAGTGAGAATATCATGTGTGGGTATAATAGTAGCATTTTAGTCTTTGCAAGCGAAGTTGGATCATGTCTCGTTACAAGGTGCCAAATTTCACCACAAATTTAGGTCTTTCACCAACTACCACACATAATATTGTGAAAAAGTCAGTGTAGAACAAGGCAAGACACCTCAGGTGAATGTGCATGACCTTTGGGCCCTCAGATGGCATTGGATAAGAAACTGTCATGCTGCGGTGTTAAATATAGCCACATGGGCTTAGGAGTACTTAAAAAACTGCTGTCACTCAACACATTCTGCAGCTGCATCAGTAAATGCAACTAGAATTTCTGTTACTCTAGCAGAAAGCTATACATTAATTCTAAACAGTGATGCAGTTGGGTTCTCTGGGCCAGAGCTTATCTTAGATAATCAAAAAGACAATGGAAATGTGTGCCGTGGTCAGACGAGTTCACGTTTCAGCTTGTTTCTAGGAAAAATGGACACTGAGTTCTCAGTACCAAAGACCAAAGGGACCATCCAGACTTTCATCAAATGCAAATGCAAACACAAACAACTGTCATGGTACAGGGGTGCAGCAGAGCAAATGGCATTGGTGACTGGAATATGTGCAAAGGTACAATTGATATGGAGGCATGTATTGGGATTGTACAGACACATATACTGCCGTCAAGATGATGTCTTTCATGGGATGTCCATGTTTATTAGATCAAGACAATGCCAGGTCTCAGAATGAATGTGCTAGACTGGCCTGCCTGCAGACCAGATCTGTCTTGTTTTGAAATTGTATGACATGAAAAGGAGAATCAGACAATAATAATCACAGACTGCTGAGCATCTGAAAGTTTTTTTTTTTTTTTTTTTTTTTTTTTTTTTATCAAGCCAGACTGAACAACAATTTTGCTTGCTAAACCTAAAGTATTAGTATACTCAATTCCCAAGCAATTAAGCATTGCAATTAAAAGGAAAGTTGATGTGGCACAGTGTTAAACATGCCACTGTCCCAACTTTTTTGGAGTGTGTTACAGCCAATAAAATCTAAATTTGGTTATATTTACAAAATACAATAAAAAGTTGGCCACCGAAACCATTGGGTTTTTTTCTTTGTGCTTTAGTCAGTTAAATGAAGGTTAAAGAAAATGAAAAGATACCATTGTAAGGTTTACAGAACCTCAGACACTTTGATCTTCTGAGACGGACAATACACACACAGTGTATTAAGATATAGACATTTGTTTCCACATCTCACTGAGAAAAGATGTGAGAAAAGCCCCTTTCCACCTATTCCTTCCATCCACTTCCCCTCACCCATCTCCTCTCACTCAGCTCACTTAGACTGGTCAATAGCATAATATGATGTTCTACATGAATACAAGTGATATCCATAGTCATGTTTAGTATCATTTGAACTGTCACTGTGTGTCTGGTGCAATGGTCTCATTCTCACAAGAAGTAAATGAATAGGTAAACAGATCCTAAGAGTTCAGAGATATTTTGCTCACTGCTGAGGTTGTACTATTTCCCAGTGTCTTTCATGCAAATTACCATCTGTCCCCAAAAGGTGCAAACGATCAAGTATAGGACTGGATCAATGCAAATTCAAATTATTAGTTACTGTCTCCATTTCGGGGGGATGTCTGTCTGGGTCTGAAGTACTTAAAGAAGTGTAGCAAGAAGATCAGTGCATTTTTCTGTAACCAGAATGAGCCCATAGTACGAAGTGTGTTGACACACTTCGTACTATGTATTTTTCTCAAGTCAGGTATGCATCTTACTCCTAGATTCATCTTGGAGATTTCTTGTATTGATTTGATATCTTTGAATTGGCTGTATAATTGGCATAATACATATTTACCTGACTTCTAATATATTGTTACATTTGATTTTATTCTGACTTACTCTGAAATGATTTTCTCAAGTGGATTAAGTGAAGGCGTATGTTACCGCAAATATGCGTCCAGGTTTAAGTACATACTAGATCTCAGGTTAGATGGAGCATGGGGCACATCAGGTGAGATTCTAGATTTCTGACTAACTGCTTGACTTTAGTTAAGTTGTTATGCAGTTGCATTAACTATGGGGGGGGCTAGACAAAATACTATTGGAGTACTAGCATGGTTCGGGCATATTTCATAGTACTAGCCATAACCTCTGGTTACTGTCTCAGCTTTATTCAAGTTGTTATATAGTTAGACTAACTATAGGGGGCTAGATAAAACACAATTCAAGTATTAGCATACTTCATAGTGCTAGCCATAACCTCTGATTTAGTTTGAGCTTTAACTAAGTTGTTACATAGGTGACTGTAGGGGGCTAAACAGAACCACTATTTAAAACATGACAAGCATGAGGCGGTCTATTAAATAGTTAGCCATAACCTCTGACTAATGATCAGACTGGAGGATTTGTGATCGTGGGGCCCATGTAAATCAGCCGACATGAGGTACCCTGAGCGACATAGATTCCTAATGAAAGAGTAAATATAAAGTAAAGAGTTAAACAGAATAAGCAAATGTTAGAATAATAACAATTACAAATGGAGAAACAATCAATTCATATGACAACCTAAATTCGAGGTCATAATAAAATGGAGTCAGATTAGATGATAAAATGGAGTCAGATTGAATTTAACTTCAATTAAATAACTTTGCGCACTGGAAAGACCCAACATGCAAGAAAACCTTCGGCCACCATTGGATACCTTCCTTGGGCCAATTGCGTGGACCTTACACCATGTTCTAGATTTTATGTCATTTCACAAAGCATCCCAATTTAGAATTAATCCCTCTGGAATTAGGGTTGTATGAAAATGGTTAGTATGCATTCAGATGTACTACATCCATGTTGTTACTGACACATGATCTACCAGCGTCAGTTGCATTGCTTAAGTGCCATGCAAAAATACTCTCCCGTGGTCTCATAGGACAGAAAAGTATCCATCAAATGCACAATTCAGAATCCTAGCGGAAGTAATAGGTATTTTTCACCTACTGTTTATCTAATACTATGAACTGGGCCATACTACTGCTTTGGCATACTGTTTTTCGCATACAGTATATCCACCTTATTTTTCCTGTAAGAGCAGGCACAGTCATTTCTAAATTTGATGTCTGGCTTCCGGTCTCATCTGCTTCTAGCTATTTTTAGCTGTACAAAACAGCTGGTTGTGCTGCTTGATATTGCAAACTGGTGTGTCTTACCATATTATTTTAATGTATTATCTTAAGTATGAACACACTGGTTTGTAGTGCAAAGAGGTTTACCGTTCACTGCACTTTGATATTCTTCTCGTTATTTCCCTATAGCGGCTAATGAACCGGAAGTCTTGCATATTCACAGAAATAGCTTGCTTCCGCGTTGAAAAATAACGTAGATAGTGGAGAAGTATTCTGTTTTGGACAAAGGATTAGATAAAGTTTATGCCCCTGGTTACTAATTTTTTATTTTTTTTTTTGTTTGTTTTTTTTAGTTCCCTCATCTTGGACAAAGTTTTTATGCAATACATTCTCACTCCCAACTCGTCACATACACTGCCCTCCAAAAGTTTAGAAATGCCCTAGAAAAGTGGGGTTTTGGAAAATATTGGTATGAATCTTTTTTAATTTGTGATAATTTTTCACTGATAAGGGACAACATAGATTATGAAAACATATTTTGATACATAAACAGTTTATACATAGAAAAAACATTTTCAATTCATCAAAATATCCACCATTAGCAGCTATTACAGCTCTCCATAATCTGGGCCTAAATTCATTGTATTCTAAGCTTAATTGGCAATCAATTGTTGAAGCTATTAAGGTGCCCTGCATGTCCAAAAGTGACGCTATAGGGGTACATTGAGTGTCAAAAAGCGACGCCAAAGGGTCCTGACCAAGCGTCAGTATGTGACGAGTTGGGAGTGAGAATGTGTTGTTTTATACTATACTTTATACTTTTTAAATATGTTTTATATTTATTTTAAATTACATTATAAACTAAAATGGCTATGACCACCTTTATGCACCCATGATAAATATGTTTTTTTTTTTTTTTTTTTTTGTATTCTTTTCTATATTCATCAGTTTAACTGAAATGTGTAAGCATTTTGGTGTACTATGTAAATGGGACTTGTGCCTGATTCTAAATAACATCTATGATTCACATTCACAATATTCCTGATATATCACATATTCCTAAGTGACATTTGTATAAAAACCTGCAATTTAAATTTCAATGGAGTGTTCGGAGCTGGTCACTGTGCTGGCTTCTCCTGGGAGTGCAGCAATGCAGGCAAGATTGAAGCAAGCAAACACCATCTGGGAGGGTTTGTATCCTATCTGCAAATCTAGCAGGGAGCAATCTGAAGTTTGTCAACACACATATTGATTTGACATGACCTTTGATAATGTCAAAGCTTCCTAATGTGCCCCCTGCAGCCTGCCACTGCAGCCAGCACAGTTTAGCATAGCAGAGGCTTTTCTGTCCCCTGTTGCAAGGACAAAACTCTGCGTGTGTGTGTAGTGTCATTGATATGGTGACTTATTATAGAAAAAAAATATATATATCAAATTGAAAAATCGCTTTCAGAAATAAAAGTATTAGGGGAAATAGTATTCCCCTAAACTACATCCAAAGAGCTACCATTCTATACATGGAGTTACTCATACAGAAATGTTATATGTGACATTTATTGCTCTGTATCAAAAGTGATTTATAGGTTATATAATTTTCACATACATTCATGAGGGTGCATCAAATCATTATTGTGCTCAAGCAACTCAATTACCAAACCTATAATACAGTTAGAAGTATATGACTTAACATTCTTTGACGGTAAAACCTCAAAAATTGCCACAAATCATTGTAATTTCATACTCTACAACAGCGAAAGTGACATGACATGTAGGCCAAGTATAGTAACCCACACTCAGAATTTGTGCTTTGCATTTATCCAAGTGGACGCACACACACTGCAAACACACACCTGGAGCAGTGGGCATTCGTTCGTGGGTTTGTACGTGCATTGGTTAATTTGTTGGTTCATTCGTTCATTTATATATTTCCTCTTCTTTACCTATTTACCCACTGCCACCATTATTTTGTCTTGAATGACTGCAGAGTGTGGCATCAAGCTGAGTGTGGTTATTTGGGTGTGCGCTTCAAAAATAATAGGTGTTTATTGTGATATAACTTGTTTTATTTGTGTCTGAAAAACCATTGTCAACTAAGTTTTTTCTTCACATTGTCAAATTCCAAATCTACCTCTAATTATAAAAATGACCCATATATTGTGGTTTATGAGGAGACCACAATATATGCTGAACATTTCAGTTGTTTTGTTTCATTAAAGATTCTAACAGTCTTAAGAAGCATTAAGAAGAACAGTTGTTTCTACTGATTTTTAAATTGACTTTAAATGTTCACGTCAATTTAATTCCAGTGGTACTTTACATTTACCCCAGAGGAAATGAGGAAAATGTAAGGGTCAGTATTTTTATTTTGTGTTTGACTGAGACTCGCACAACTTTATGCCCCATTTGTGACTCAAGCATGAGGTTGAGAGGTACTTCATTATAAATATATCCATTAATGTTCCTCTTCTCTCTGTCTTACACACAAATGCTGAATCAATATGGCTGCCGATTAATGCAGTTGTGCTGATGTACTTATAAAAAGCTTTCATAGCTCACTGGACAGTGAAATCACCCCAGGAGCTGGAGACCTTACAAAGCAGCGGCCTGGAGTAATGCCAGAAACGAACAACTACACCACGGAGAAGCACCAGTGGTGAAACCGGGCTGAGAGAGGGTCCAGACAAATGCTCCTCTCAGTGTTATGCTAAACGCTTTGTTGCTGTCGCAGATAAAGACCTCTGCTGTCAATGCAGACGACAGTTTGCCCTATAAAACGCCTTTAGAGATATTCTTGACTTGAGCATGCGGTTGAATTAATGTTAGTGGACATTGATTTGTTTCCTGCAAACCAGAATCACTCCATACAAATTGAATTTCTACCCCAGTGATCTAAGACATTAGGTTTTATACGTAAATGTGAGTGTTATTTAGTATTCAATATTTAAGGTCCACTGTGGATAATATATATATATATATATATATATATATATATATATATATATATATATATATATATATAAATTTTTTTTTTTTTTTTTTTTTTAACAGTAAATACTTAAAATCCTAAAATCCATTAGAAATTCATCAACGACCTGTAAGATGCATAAATAGTCTAATTTAAGTTCTGTTCCCTAAGGGGGTCAGGAAAATTTATATTTCACAGGAGTAATTTACTACTTTGTGATTTAATTCATGTCTGAATCAAACTAGTTTTTCCACGCATGACCTCTGTAAAAATTACTCAGCAAATTACTTGCTTTTTGGTTAACTCACTGGTCTGAGTGTCCTCTGTGAATCTAATTCCATCTGGGTTGGCATTTTTGTGATTGTGGTTTATTTTTACAATGTGTCCTCTCATTGGGGCAAGTACTGTAACTATTTAGGATTTAGACCTTTTTGCTAATGGTCTGGGCAAAATAACAGCTGTTAGTTCAAGTACTGCTGACATTCCATCTGACATAACAAATACATTTCTTAAATAAGAACATTTAGTTTAGAGAAAAAGCCACTGCCTCATCTGTTAACTGAATAATTGTTAATTAATTAATATTCATAATTTGATTTTATAGCTGTATGTAACTTTTTTTTTTTTTTTTTTTTTTTGAGTATATATATACAGTACTGTGCAAAAGTTTTAGGCCACTAGTATTTTCACCAGCTAAAAAATGGTTTAAAGTAAGTTATTTCTATCTTTTGCTGTAGTGTGTCAGTAAAAAATATTGGTTTACATTTCCAAACATTCATTTTGCCATTAATCGTAATAATCCAGTGAGATTTTTGTTTGCACAAGGAGTCTGACAACAGCCAGTGCTCCACACAGACATCTGATCTCACCATCATCCAGTCTTGCTGGAATGACATGAAGACACAGAACAAACTGAAACAGAGTAAATCCAGAAGAACTGTGGCAACGTCTGCAAGATGCTTCAAGAGACCTACCTGCAAAGCTATCTGAAAAATTTTGCACAAGTGCATCTAGGGCAAACGCTGCTGTAAACGCAAAGAATGGTCGCACCAAATGTTGATTTCATTTAGTTAATAGAAGGTAATTGATAAAGAAAATCTATTTATGACAGCATCCTCATTTTACAGCATTTTTACACAAGTGCCTAAAACTTGAAACCTACCTGCAGCTTTGCAGGTAGGTTTCTTGAAGCATCCTGGAGACTTTGTCACAGTTCTTCTGGATTTAGTCTGTCTGAGTTTGTTCTGTTTCTTCATGTCATTCCAGACAGACTGGATGATGATGAGATCAGATCTCTGTGCAGAGCACTCACTGTTGTCAGACTCCTTGTGCAAACAAAAATCTCACTGGATTATTACGATTAATGGCAAAATGAATGTTTGGAAATGTAATCTGATATTTCCTACTGACACACTACAGCAAAAGACCGACTTTAACTGACTTTAAACCATTTTTTAGCTGATGAAAATACTAGTGGCCTAAGACTTTTATATAACTATTTTCAGTTATAACACACATTATATATATATATATATATATATATAATGTGTGTTATAACTGAAAATAGTTATTTATTTATTTATGCAATATTATGTTTTTAAAAGAAACATGCTATGGAAGGCTGCATTTATTTCTTCAAAAATGCAGTGAAAATATTAATATTGTGAAGTATTATTACAATAAAAATAATAATAATAATAAAAAAAAAAAAAAAAAAAATTCTAATCATTTTAAAATTCACTTTATTGCTGTGATGGCAAAGCTGTCTCCAGTGTCACACGATACTTCAGAAATCAGTTTTTATATGCTGTAATTATTATAAATTAGTTAATGCATGCTTGATCAGTTTGTTCCTTCATTCATTCATTCATTTTTATAAATCTTACTTATTCTCACAAGTTTCTGCAAAAATATTAAAGTGCTCCTATTATGCCATTTTAAAGGTTGCTAATATTGTTTTATGAGTCTCCTAAAACAGGTTTACATGTATGCAAGTCAAAAAACACTTTAGTTTTCTCCAAAAATAGATTTAATTTTACCTCATTTCTAAATGATTCCTAAACGACTCGTGCTAAGCAGTTCGAAGAATCAGTCTCTCTAAACCCTCCTTTCTGTGAGCCCTCACTGCTGTGATTGGTCAGATGGCGCAGTCCTTTATGATTGGTCTACTGCATACAGCGCTTGTTGAAACAAAACGCCCATTGCCATAACTGAATGACAGCCCTGGAGACTTGTCGATACATAGAAAAGATGGCATCGATTTTACCTTACCAATTCGAGTAGGAGTCTTACGATGAAACGGTTGAAGGGGCTGATCGACAAGTTAGCACAGACTACCGTGGAAAGTGCTCGCAATTTGCTTATGTGAGCGAACCGGGCACAACTCTATGTTGTAAACTTCAACATTGTATAATGCATCACAATGTGTAAAATCGTGCCCCATCCTTTATCATTACTCCAACTAATAAGACAGACAGACAGTCAAGTTGCATCAATCACTAATTTTTAGACTACAGTGTTCCCACAGCTGAACAACAGAACTACAGAAGCGTGTTTGCCGGTTAGTAAGTCATGTGAAGGGTTTTTAGACAACATAACATACACAACTACATATGTTGAACGATCGCTAGAAAATACAATCATCAGTTATTAATCATACTTACAGGTAGAGGTTCAAATGAGCAAGCCGGGCACTGATCTATCTTTTAAGAGCAAACATTTGGTGAATCCACGTTGTACTCCCCGAGATTGGAAAAGCAGTCGTCAGTAAACGCAACACAAGATTGGAATTGTACTGCTGAGGTGTTGTTGTAAAAATGAATGTTAACCACTGATTCTTTGTAGATTCATCTTTTGGAAGTGAATATAAAACAAATTTACTCTCACAGTGTAGGATACAGCGTCTTCTCAACATGAGTAAACCGCATGGAAATTTTACTGTTTGTGGGGGGGGTGCAAGTTGTTCATGACGTAGAACGTGGGCAGACATTATGCAAATGTGTTACTTTGTGACGTGCAGCCGTAACAGAATAAGATTCGAATTCCTGACGACTCGTTCAGGCGATTGTGAGCTGATTCTTTTTTTTTTTTTTGATAGACAATAACGTCTAAGGTTACGTATGTAACCCTGGTTCCCCGAAGGGAACGAGACGCCGCGTCGAAACGCTTTGGGAACGCCTTCAGCGTGACCGCGCTCTGAATCACGTGTGCAATCAAACCAATGGAAGAACGAAACGTCACAGGCGGGTGACGTCACTGACCAGGAAGCATAAAAGCACGTGCGCCAGAACGAGCGTCAGCTTCCAGGAGAGAAGCAGCGCTCGCAGGGACGCAGGAGGATGGCTACGAGACGCGGCGTCTCGTTCCCTTCGGGAACCAGGGTTACATACGTAACCTTAGACGTTCCCCTTCAGGAACTCGAGCCGCGTCGAAACGCTTTGGGAACGAGATGCCCACGCCGCCAGACCCCTAGTCCCTGCCTAGGATGTGCTAGGACAAAGGACAGAGGTACCAGGCAAGACCCGCAGGTCCAATTCGTAAAACCTAACAAAGGTCAAAGGTGAGGACCATCCCGCAGCGTTGCAAATATCTTGCATGGGAACCCCAGCAAGAAAAGCTTTGGAGGCAGCCATGCTCCGGGTAGAATGGGCTCTGACCCCTAAAAGAGGAGGGAGGTCAGAAGCCTCATAAGCAGAAAGGATAGCGTCCACTGCCCAGCGACTTAAAGTTTGCTTAGAAGCAGGGAGGCCCCTTTTTGGGGGGCCATAACAGACAAATAACTGGTCTGACTTTCTCCACCTGGCAGCCCTGTGGACGTATGCATCCAGCGCTCGCACTGGACACATACAATTAAGCTTCTGCTGGTCAGCATCCCGAAAGGGGGGAGGCAAAAGGCCTGGAGTACGACAGGCCGTGGTGTCGAGGTGGGGACCTTAGGGACATAACCCGCTTTTGGAAACAGGAAAGCTTTAGAAAGGCCTGGCGCGAAGTCCAGGAAAGAAGGGGCCACAGAGAGGGCCTGAAGATCCCCAATTCTCTTAAGGGAGGAAAGAGCTAAGAGAAGGACAGTTTTTAAAGTAAGGAATCTGTCCGAGATTTCCTCAACAGGCTCGAAAGGAGGCCTGCAGAGAGCCTCTAACACCATAGACAGGTCCCAAGAGGGGACACGAGGTCGTACAGGAGGCCTGAGCCTCAAAGCACCGCGGAGGAAACGTGTAACGAGAGGGTCCTTTCCCACGGAAAGACCACCAAGAGGGGCGTGGTAGGCCGCAATGGCCGCCACGTAAACCTTCAAGGTGGAGTGGGATAACCCTGCAGACAACCGGCTTTGCAGGAACTCCAGCACTGAGCCAACTGGGCAGTTAACTGGGTCTTGCTGGCGGTGTCCGCACCAAGAAGTGAAGAGTTTCCACTTCAAGGCGTACAGTTTCCTCGTGGAGGGAGCTCTAGATTGGAGGATGGTCTCAACAACCTCAGTTGAGAGACCGGAAGCTAAGAGGTGCGCCCCCTCAGAGGCCACACCCAAAGCTTCCACAGCTCCGGCCGGGGGTGAAGAATGGTACCCCCTGCCTGTGAGAGGAGATCTCCCCTGACGGGAATCTCCCAGGGAGAGCCGTCGAGGAGAGAAATCAGGTCCGAGAACCATACTCGGCCCGGCCAGTACGGGGCTACTAGAAGAAGGGACACCCCGTCCCGGCGCACTCTCTCTAGAACTCCCGGGAGCAGAGCGATCGGGAAAGGCGTACAGACGTAGCCTCGGCCACGTCTGCACCATGGCATCCAGCCCCAGGGGAGCTGGATGAACTAGAGAGTACCAGAGGGGACATTGCGTGTTCTCCCTCGTGGCAAACAGGTCCACCTGGGCTGGACCAAACACTCTCCAGATCTGCTTCACCACCTCGGTGTGAAGCATCCATTCCCCGGGCCTCGGCCCCTGTCTCGACAGGATGTCTGCTCCCAAGTTGAGATGCCCAGGAACATAAACTGCTCTCAGCGAGAGGAGTTTGTCCTGGGACCACACAAGGATCTGGTGCGCCAGCTTGTACAAGGGGCGCGAACGCAGACCTCCCTGGTGGTTGATGTAAGAGACCACCGAGGTGTTGTCGGTGCGGACCAACACATGGCGGTCTCTTAGGTCCGGGAGAAAGTGTTTCAGAGCCCGAAACACGGCCAGCATCTCCAGGCAATTTATGTGCCACGTGAGTTGCCGACCGCTCCACAGACCGCGGGCAGGGTGGCCACTCATGACCGCTCCCCAACCGGTGAGGGATGCGTCCGTCGCTAGCGTTACGCGGCGACAAGGAGCTCCCAACACCAGGCCCTGAGACAAGAACCAAGGCTTCCTCCACATGTCCAGGGCACGTAGGCAACGCCGCGTGACCCTTATCATGCGAAGTGGGTATCCCCTCGGGGAAAACTCCTTGGTCTTGAGCCACCACTGTAGGGGTCTCATGTACAGCAGGCCAAAAGGTATCACGTTGGACGCTGCTGCCATCAGACCCAGCAGTTGCTGGAACTGCTTGACAGTGAGTGACAGGCCTTCCTTCACTCTCTTGACTGCAGTGAGGATCGACTCGATCCGAGCAGGAGACAAACGTGCCTGCATCGTGGTCAAATCCCACACCACGCCCAGATAAGTGGTCCTCTGTAATGGAGAAAGCACACTTTTCTTGGCGTTCAGTCTTAACCCCAGCGCTTTCATGTGAGCGAGAACGACATCTCGATGCCGAACTGCCTCCATCTCCGACTGAGCTAGGATCAGCCAGTCGTCGATGTAATTGAGTATGCGGATGCCCTGGAGTCGCAGAGGAGCCAGAGCTGCATCCACACACTTCGTAAAAGTGCGGGGGGAGAGTGCTAGGCCGAACGGAAGAACCCGATATTGGTAAGCTTCGCCCCTGAAAGCAAACCTCAGGAACTTCCTGTGATGAGGAAGGATGGAGACGTGAAAATATGCGTCTTTTAGATCTATCGTGACAAACCAGTCCTCGGACCTGATCTGAGACACGACTTGCTTGATGGTGAGCATCTTGAACTTCAGTCTCTTGACTGAGCGGTTCAGCAGACGCAGATCTAAAATGGGACGCAGGCCCCCATCCTTCTTCGGAACAATGAAGTACCGGCTGTAGAACCCGGACTCTCTTTCGTGAGGAGGGACCACCTCGATGGCCTCCTTCCTCAGGAGAGTGGCTACTTCCTGTTCCATTACCAGACCCTGCTCGGGGCCCACCAGAGTGGGAGAGACCCCGTTGAACGGCGGTGGTGGTGCGCCGAACTGAATGCGATAACCTCGCTCTACAGTATGCAGGACCCAAGCAGACACATTGGGCAGTAGTTTCCACGCTGCCAAATGATCTACTAAGGGAACCAGCCTCTCGAGGCTGGCCTCTGGTGTTAAGGGGGCCGCTGGAACGGTGTCCTGAAACGGTTGCCCGGCAGGAAGCACCTGAACCAGCGGTCCCAGAGACCCCCGCGGGGGTGGCGAGCTCCCCAGCCCCGCTACGTTGCCGGGCGGGAAAAACTGGGGTGGATGCTCGCTGGAGACCGCTGCGCCCTGAAACACTGGCAGGGTTGGCAGGGCGATCTCCCGGGGGCACGGGGGGGGACCCGGACACCGAACACTGCGGTGCTACCCGTTTCCCCCCAGATGGGGCTGCCCCCGGCGGTCCCGACCCGTCAGGACCGCTTGGTCGAGGACCTCTTCGACTGAAGCACGACCCTCAGATCGGGCTTAGCCTGGGAGGTCCTCGACCTAGAGCGTTTGACCACTCGCTCTCGATGGGGAGGAGTGCGAGTGGCCACGCTCTGTTTCTGAGCTTCCCGGTACGAGGAGCTGGTAGACGGCTGGGGCTGCTATGTCGCAGCAGCCCCGCGAGCCGGATAACGGCGAAGGAGGAACCGCTGGAACGCAGCCGCTTGCTTACGCGCCTCCTGGTATCTGTCGACGACGGAATTGACGGCGTCGCCGAACAGACCAGCAGGCGAAAGCGGGGCGTCCAGAAGGAAGACCCTGTCCTTCTCTTTCATGTCGGACAGGGTCAACCAGAGATGTCTCTCCGCGGCCACAAGGGCTGCCATAGACCGCCCAATGGCACGGGCGGTCTCCTTAGTGGCGCGGAGAGACAAATCAGCGGTCCTCCTGAGCTCAGAGATATCGCTATCTTTGATCTCCTCACCCTCATCCAGCTCTTTAAGCAGGTCAGCCTGGTACGCCTGTAACACCGACATGGTGTGCAGACACGCACCAGCCTGACCCGCAGCCGTGTACCCCTTGCCCACCAGCGCTGAGGTGACCAGTTTACTTTTCTGCGGTTCGACTAATGGCTCGGCGGGCCAATCGATGTTCAATTTGGCCACAGCCCCAAGCAAGCCACGCATAGAGCGCGTGTATCCCCGCTCGAGATGTAACGAGAGCAGGGAGGAACACACGCTCTAAAACCTGGCTTGCTGATGTTCTTCGACTTTTTCTCGCACTTTGACATACTGTCTCGAAATAAAAGTGGTGCTAACTTGCGACCAAAAAAGAGACAGCACAGACAAACACAGAGCGCTGCTGAAAGACAGAAGCTGACGCTCGTTCTGGCGCACGTGCTTTTATGCTTCCTGGTCAGTGACGTCACCCGCCTGTGACGTTTCGTTCTTCCATTGGTTTGATTGCACACGTGATTCAGAGCGCGGTCACGCTGAAGGCGTTCCCAAAGCGTTTTGACGCGGCTCGAGTTCCTGAAGGGGAACTTTATTTGTCAGGCACTGTTGACTTCACAACTTTGCAGATAGTTTATGTTCACATACAGCTACATGACACACTGCATGAAAGATCATATTTGAAAAGGCATAATAGGAGCATTATAAGCATCAAAAAAAAAAGAAAAAATGTTCTTAAACATTGAAAATAATAATAAATCTTTCTTGAGCACCAAATCAGCCTATCAGAATAATTTCTGAATCATGTGACGCAAGAGTCTGAAGTAATGATGCTGATGATTAAACTTTGTCATCCCAGGAATAAATTACATTAATTACATTAAGGATTTAATTACATAAGTCCCACATATACACATCTTACGTAATGGCCACATCCTGATAAAGACACTAACCTTTTTATCTATTGTCCTGCCTCAGGTTATTTTCTGATGCATCTTTTCACTGAAAGGATATCATGTCCAGAGAATGTCTTTATCAATCACTGCTGTGCTCTTTCAACAGTGACTGTTCCAGGTCTGCCACGGCACACTGTGCTTCCCAAAGCGAAGAGGAAGAGACACGGACAGCTTGATTGACCTTGTAGTGCATTTCCTCAGCCGCTCTCCTGGCAGTCGTACAGAAGCGCGTCCCCTCCATCGCTGCTCCTGATCATGTATGCGGGAAGTTTGTGGCAGCCTGTAATGGATTAGAAGAACCAGTGGTGAGTCATAACTAGATGTCATGGATCTTAGATTTTGACCGCAGCTCATTAGAACACATGTTGTGCTGGTTTCGAAAGGACAACATAATGCTTAGTGGTGACAAAGGAACAAGATGGAATCTCCCTTATTGTGTAGTTAATGGAAGATGACTGGGGAGAATTGGTGGTAACGTCCTCTGGGAGTCTAATAATCTATTATGAAAGGACTTTTTGTCAATGACCTCTAGGAATCACACACACACACACACAAAGCAATTCTAAGACCGAAAAAGGAAAGCTTGTCAAGACAAACTTTAAACATTTGTCTGACATCAAGAATTTGTCTGACAGCACTGGCTAGTTTGAGAAAGCACTACATCCTTGATAAACAGACAGTGTTTTTCCCCAGTTCAATATGGTCAGTACAGTTAGGGTATGTCGAAAAACTCTCATCTTGTTTTCTTGCCCAACTTCAAAATCATCCTACATCACTGCAGAAGTACCAACCCAATGTTTACAAAGTGAACATGAAGAGAAGATCAAATGCCCTTTACAAAAAATAAAAAAAAAAAAAAAAAAAAAAAAAAAAAAAAAAAGGTAAAACAGTAATGTAGGACGATTTTGACATTGAAGAAGAAAACGAGATGGGAGTTTTTCGACATACCCTAACTATTTTGACCTGGATTACACAGACTACACATGCGCATCCCAGAGACAAGACGAGATGAGCGTTTGAGGTTAAAAAGTAAATAAATTGACAATTTGTTTCAAAAATGACTGATCGTTTTGCTAGATAAGACCCTTCTTAGCTGGGATCGTTTAGAGCCATTTCAAGCTGCATTTAAACTGCATTTTGGAAGTTTAATCTTGGAGGCACCATTGAAGTCCACTATATGGAGAGAAATTAGGGAATGTTTTCCTCAAGAAACATAATTTCTTATCGACTGAAGAAAGAAAGACACAAACATCTTGGACGACAATGGGGTGAGTAAATTATCTGTAATTTTTTGTTCTGGAAGTGGACTTCTCCTTTAATTTCACAAAAAAAAAAAAAAAAAAATAAATAAATAAATAAATAAATAAAGATTTTGCTCACAAAATGCATTTTGTGATACAGACCCTTTCATTTCTCACAAAAATTAGCTTGAAGACGTTAAGCTATTATCTAATAAAGTCAAACTAGAGTGTAAAGTGTAGAGTATTACTACACATATTTGTGTAGTAAAAAAGTGAGATGTAAAATTTTCAAAATTTTAAGAAATAGTCAAAATTGTGAAACGTCAACTCAAAATTGCAAGATATAAACATTTGTTGATGTAAACACCATTTTCACAGGTTTTTGTGCATATTCATTGAAAACGCTAAATAACTAGTAACAGAGGGATGTGAAGAATATGCTTTTAAATTTAAAAGACAACATTTGCAGGCAGTTTTGTTAAAATTGTTGAGCAAACAGCATATATGAAGTAGAAATGTAAAGTTAAAAATGTATGTTTTTTTTCATAATGTACCATACCTGCTCTAATTAGGAGACACAAACAGTGCTAATGTATTACAGTAAATATTATTTTCAGAGAGAAGCTCTACAACCTCTATGAATGATATTACTGTTTATCGACAGTAATATCTTATTTGCTTTCTTTGGAGTGCAAGTTTATTTAAAGGTGTAGTTTTTGTACACCATCAAAGATTCTATTATGATTTCAGATGATTAACAACTAATCTCTAAGTATAAAGGTACACACACTGAGAGATCTAGATGTGGGTGGAGTCGTGGCAGATAACTCATGTTCATGTTTTGTTCATCTGAGACACCATTGCAACAATAACAATTTACTTCATCCAGCTGTCCTACCGCGCATTGCTTTGCGCAAAGGATCGTACATTCAGCGTTAGCATTATCCACCTAATGATGTTGTTGTTGATGGTGAGATAACGGCCTAATATATCTCCTGAGAGCTGCCGCATCTAGCATTACAGGAGATGATTAGCTTTCGATTGTGCAAGATGTCAAACACACATTTACTGAGAAGCTTAACAGACAACAGGGGAATAATAGCGCGATACAGCCTGTGACGTTAAACCTGCATCATTCGGATGGATCACCTCAATAAAACACATCATTTAATGCTGTGGGACGGGCTTTTACGCCCACTCAGCTAGTTCTAAAGTGCCTCGTGAGTTGTTTCAGTTACACACTTGTGTGCTGGTGTCAAATTTTCATGATATTATTCAATTTTGGGCTCCATCTCCATTTTCGCCCCAAACATATTTAGTTACAGACTTGTAATTAAATGACTTTCTTGCTGCAAATGCAATGATGTTCTCTCTGATCCTCCACTACATAAATCATGTTGTTTTTACTTAACTAAGATATTCCTGTTACGAAGCACCAGAGTCTTTAAGTGAACGCCTAAGCACTCCCTAGCTAATGGCTAATGATGATTAAAGCATTAGCCATTAGCGGTTTTACGCTACTTGCAGTGTATTTTTCAATATTACAGGGCCCCAGGGTTCAGCGCCACTCATCTGTCCAGTGAATTCAATTTCTGAATTTGAATTAAACAGGATACAGTACAGGAATTGTACTTAAAAAATAAAGTAGAATTAAAATAGAATGGAACTCAGAGTAATACTTATTATTTGTATCATTTCCAGTAAGAATTACTCATAAACATGTCATTTCCAGAAACATTTCATGATAATCTTGCATGTCTGTGGTGTCAGCATATAATCAGTCTCAATTCGCTGGTGCACATATACAGATAAGCCAGTATATCTCTTTCTATAAACATCCCGTCAATGACAAAAGAGTCATCATGGAGATTCTAAAGATGTTGAGAACTCACCTCTGTATCAGAGTTGTTTGAGATTGGGAAATGAGGGGAGAAAGATTCATTTGCCCACAGAAATGAAATACTCTTTCTATTTGGATGGCAACGCATGCACCGTGAATCTTTATAACCTTATGAAAACCCATGAGGTGTTACACAGTTCTCCCTCTGGGGCCGCAGATTAAAATACATTGGCAATATACGGAGAGCCGCTGAGAGAAAAACTGAATAGTCTGGAGTAATATCTCAGTTTAAATCTTAATACATGGGTCATGATGACACTATATAAATATATATAACAGACTGCATCTCTGATTCATGGCTGTGACAATGAGAGTTTCCTTCAGGCAACTGACCTTCATTGATACAAAGGCCTCTCAACACAGTGACTGCTTTTACAATTGGTAGCACTTCAGACTATTGTTATATATTGTTATGCTGCTTTATGTTACTGTGATTAAGTGCTATATTATTATTAATGTCTACAAACTATAAAAAACATCATGATGACTTACGGAAATGAACACTGTTTTGTGACCGTTTTTTATAGGCTAATCATATGTGTCTTAATTATTTTAATTAGAATGGTCAATTTAACATGTACATTTAATTTAGTGTAAATTGGTTTAATATTATATTAAAACAAATGCACATGATACAAAGTTTAATCCACTAAGCATGCCCTGTGACCTGTATGTACATTTTGTTAAATCAGATTTTCCTATCACTGAAGCAATGAAAAAAAGCTTGAAGTACCATCTTCATTACACTGAAAAAAAGCACAACTCAGTGCAATAGCTAAATGTCAGTCTGCATGCCCAACAACAATTGAATATATATGTAATAATTTCATAGTCTGAATTATCTTTATTTTGGGACATTTGCTATATGTGGTTTGTTTTTAATTAATCAATCTACATACAATGTAATGAATTCCATCAAAATTGGCACCTCAGTTGTTATTTTACACAATTTAGAGGTGGCACTGCTTGCGGATGTTTTGTTGAAATGATGGACAAATGATGATCTGCTTAACTGAGAGCAAAAAGTGGGTGTGTTGCTTGAAATATGTCAATTCTTTGTGGTGCCTGTTGAAGCCCCCCCTGAGAGCATGTATGACAAACAGACTCACAGTGTTTTAAGGAGGATGTTTGTCTCTTTTGATTGACTGTCACACCTCTTTCTCCTGTGGCTTCTCAGATATCCAAAGGCCTGTGATTGCTCAATTTATAAAGTGCTTTTTTTTTTTTTTTTACTCTGCTTTAATTAAACCAGTCACAGAGCGTATTTGCCAAAATAACCATTTAGATATGAAGTCTCTTGGGTTTGCTTGCAATCTATACCCCTTAAGCATTGTCTTTAAAAACTTTAAGACAGTTTTCATGCCAGCACTTCCCATCACTCCTGTTAGGCAGTAGCTTTGAGAGTGTTTTCACAGTTTGAAAAGGTGTCTCAAAAGTATACTTTTATAAACACATTTCTTGGGACAGTTTCTATGGCAACATAATCAACATGTAAGTGAATCTGAATAAAAACCTTTCTGGTCTGCTTTATCACATGGCTCCACACACCATAGGCATATAAAACACTGCAGGAAGTCGTGATGGTTAGCCTGGGTGCAGGCGCTGCTTTAGAACGAAGGGCGTTGAGACCTGATCCACAGTGGCTGTTTCTGGAACACAACCAGCAGGTCAAACATCTGCCAAAGGATGATGCATAGCCTTCCCATATGACATCACTCATGCTGTCACTCGCCCGTGTACTCAAAGGCCAGACGCTGCACTGTAGTCCAAATCAACTTCACTATAACTCCCCCCTCCTTCCGCTCAACTGGAGACTAAATATAGACAGTTCGGTTACGGGTCCGGAGCAGGTGCTCTCCTGTCACCTCCCGCGGTCTAAAGCCGTTGCCGTCTGTTCATCAGACAGAGGTGTTGTGGTTTCCATTCTGATGTGTCAGTCATGACCTGCCCAGGGCCTGTTGAAGCCCAGAAAGTGAGAACCCTATGGTCAGACTGGCTGTAGTAGCCTCCAAAATGTATTTGGACACTTAGGTCAATTAAAAATGCCTTAAAGTAAATGTTGTGAAACAAAACCAAATTTGTAGCACTCCACTTATATGTGTTTGTTCCAGAGAGGCTGTCAGTTCATGTATTAGTGGTGAGGATTTTTCAGTAAGTCTGTATGCTAGTAGGTGGTGACAAGTGACTACTTTATTACCGATTTGTTCAAAAACACTGGTTCATTCAGGAACACAATAGGTGACTGGCTTAATGAGTGAGTCATTGAATGATTTATTCGACCCAATCATTTAACATTCAGGAAAGAAACAGCTGACTGCGAGCATTCTTTGCCAAGTTTTTTTTTTTTTTTTTTGTGTGTGTGTGTTTTTCTGGTTTTTATCATAGGGTCTCATTAGGCAAGGGCTCCATGAACTTCAACCAGAGTGTGTAAAGCCTTCTACAGACTGTGCGATATCAGCAATCG
Organism: Labeo rohita; assembly: GCF_022985175.1. NCBI lineage: Eukaryota > Metazoa > Chordata > Actinopteri > Cypriniformes > Cyprinidae > Labeo > Labeo rohita. Next base: position 28,861,967 of record NC_066882.1, on the reverse strand, counting down.
TATAAAATCATTACAAAATACACTGTGTGAAATGGATCTAATAAACTTGGGTTTGACAATTTAGCTGTAAGGTAATCGCTTAAGATTTTATAGGGAATTTAAACAAAATCTCCGTTCTACGGCAGTTCAATGAATCGGCCAGCGATTCACTGAACGTGCCGTATAACATCAACTCTGCAATGGATATTACTATCCAACATATAGTGAAAACGCTATTTATTAGCACGGTAACAGGATCGGCAGTTTAAGACATTAATTTGTAAGCACAAAACACAAGATGCTTCTCTTTTCAATATGAATAAGAATTTATTGGATAAACCTAAGACATATAAACTAATCTAACACATATACGGGGGGGGGATTGAGGATTGAGTAGTGTACGCTAGTTGAAGTTTTGAGGCGGGCACAAAGTCTGAGACACGGCTTAGTGGCAAAACTTAACTTAGAACATGAAACTCTCAATGGAAAGAAAAAGATTAAAGTAAAAGAAAGAAATGTGACAATCTCTGGTTGGCGTGCATGCCAGGGTGCGCTCAGAGAACACAAAAAGTGGCAGCAAAAATGATGGCTAAGAGCATGGCTAAAAATAGCTAAAAGCAAAATTAGAGGTTTTAAACTCAGCTTTGGACACATCCCAAAATGGTGTCTTGACCAATTAGATGTTGTCTTAACTCGGGATATTGCTATGTTTCTCCTCTCAAAACATAAATTAACATGTTATCTTTTAGGTGCAAGGCAGTTTTTGTGCCATTCTGTGATCTTAGAGTATGTTCTGCCTGAGCCACAAAGGTCAAAAGGATAAGGAATCTCAGTTTGGTTCTTGTCCAAAGTGGGGGAGCACCACCCAACAAAGTTTCCTCATGTGATGGTTTTGATGTGGTGTATCTTTGACCATTAATCTTGGATTTCTTGCTCCAAAATGGACAATTTCCTTCCTGAGTTGGGATTATCAATAATTGTGTTCTTTTGTGTTAATGTTGCAAGCTGTTCAAAGCTGTGAAGGAGTTGGTTGGTTAGGCTTAGTTCAGGATGGCTGGTGCCAGGGTATCATGGACAGATTTATGATGTGGTCTGGTTAGCCTGGGCCTCTTTGTGGAATTTGGCTCTTTGGTTTCAACAATGTTCAGACTGAATCTTCAATTTGTCTGATTCGCTCTGATGGCCTACAACATGTATGCAGACTGTACGATGATGACACCTAGGGACTCCAAGGCTATGACGTAAGCTACTACCAAAGAATAAAACATCATCAGCATGTGCTAGTGGTAAACAAAAAGAGCATGACGAATCACAGTTTAGCAGATGTACTTTTTATGTGTGCTGAAAAAGAGACAGGAAAAAAGGTTTGAGTTAGGCAGTTTTTTTTAGCTCCATGTCACAATGATTATCACACCGTTTCATGTTGCATTTTTATTGGCTGGTTAAGAGACGTAGGTGATAGCAGCAAACACATGACGATCATGCTGAATTTCTGACACTGTCAGAAAATTACCGTAGGCTATCTTTGGTGACAGAGACCTTGACATTGGCCATCTTTGAACCTCTCTCATTGTACGACATAGGACCACTGATTAGGAGCCACGATCATAGAAACTGCCACGATTGTTTCACAATGGCAATCTTTTGTCTAGGACAGCTGAAAATCATGCAGTGTGCCCAAGGCTTAACATAAGAGAGACATACAAACACTGAAGAGTTGTGGGTCTTCAGGACCAGGATTAAAAACAATTGGCTAAAGTTGCATGAGTGCCTACTACTGACTGAACCACTGTAAAGGGATTAATCAAGCAGGGCAACTCTGGCCCTCAAGACCCACTATACTGCATAGTTTAGCTCCAACCTTAATCAAACACACTTGACTGTGATTTTCAAGAAGTACTAAAGACTTTGGTTAGACTTTGGAGCTGAACTGGAAAGTTGACCTTGAGTGCCAGAGTTGTCAACCCCTAATTTAAATAGAACACAATAAGGCAAAGAAGGGCTTGAAGAGCCAATGTCCTGCTGAGTTTTGAACCAACCCTAATCAAGCACACCTAAACCAACTAATCAGAAGAGAAGAAGACTAGAACTTAAATCTTCAGGAAGTTAAAGGGGGGATAACACATTGTTTTGCTTAATCTCATGTTAGTCTTGAGTACCTATAGAGTAGTATTGCATCCTTTATATCTCCAAAAAGTCTTTAGTTTTGTCAGATTCATAAAAGAAAGATACAGGTTCATAGTTCTCTCTGAAAACAGCCGAGGTCCTAAAATCGCGCCATGGGGAGAGCTATAGAGTCACAAGCACTTGTGTGCCGACTGCTAACAAAACACAGAAATTTGATGCAGTTTTACTTACTGCCTGGAGTTACAAATCATGACCGGGATGCTTTATCACTGGGAAAGCTCTGTCTTTCAGTATCAAATGAAGGGCAAATCCAGGGTCAAACTGGGCCTTGTCTATAAAACATTCTTCACCGAAATGACGGGAACAATCAAACACACTTCCGAAACCCTGTTGCTGCTCCAGAAAAAAAAAAAAACTGCATCCACTAACATCCAATCTTCAAGAAGTTAAAGGGGGCATAACACACACAGTTTTGCCCAATTTTGTGCTAATCTTGGGCACCTATAGAGTATTATTTCATCCTTTATATGTCCAAAAAAAGTCTTTAGTTTGATCAGATTTATAAAAGAAAGATACAGGATTACGATTCTCTTATTCTTCTAGAAGCTTCTAGTAGCATGCCGTGGGCGGAGCTAAAGAGTGGTGACCACTTGCGCACTGACTGCTAACAAAACACAGAAATTTGATGCAGTTTCTGTTCTGAATCATGACCGGTATCCTTTATTACTGGGAACACTCTGTCTTTCAGTATCAAACAATGTGCAAATCCAGTGTCAAACTGGGCCTTGTCTATAAAACATTCTTCACCGAAAAGGTTTGGGAACAATCAAACACACTTTTGAAACTCCATTGCTGCCCCGGAAAAACAAGCTGCATCCACTGTTTATGTAAAGCTGGATTCTTTGGGAAGAACAAGGTTATCTTTTCCTCACAACCAAAAACACACTTCTTTGGAGAAGTCCTGTGCAGCTCTACCAAATGAAGCATGATGATGGGGGGACGCTCTTGCTGTCACTCTGGTTGATGTGTGCGTTCTTCCGGGAGAATTGCCCATACAAGGAATTCCGTGCTTCATGTCATCATGAAGAGCCACAATAGAAAAAAAAAAAAAAAAAAAAAAATGAATAGAAAAACTTTCCAAAAATTTTGCAAACCTGGAAGCAGTGTATTTGACAGAGAAATACACCACCATACGTCCAAATCGATTTTGAAACGTTGACCATATTTAGCATGAGAATCCAACTCTTTAACAGTGTAAATAACTCAGAATGCATGAAATAGCATTAGACCCCCTGCTTTAATCTTCCAGGAGCACAGTCGGCACAGTCGGACCTCTGCTGTAAGCCAAGAATGGGCAATTCCAGTCCTGGTAGGCCACTGTCCTGCACAGTTTAGTTCCATCACATGACCTGTCTGTAATTTTCAAGTAATCCTAAAGACATTGGTTAGATATTTTCAGTGTTTGATTAGGGCTGGAGCTAATCCTTACAGGACCTGGAATGCCCATCCCTACTTTAAGTCCTTGATCAATCCACTATGGAGTTGATTTATTTGCCCTTTTCTTTATGAATGTGGGTTATACATTATACCGCAAACACTGTACATTTTAAATGTTTCCTTTGTTTGACACACCAATTTCTGGTCTTGGAAGGGGGGGCACTTCAGCTTCAGTCTTGGAGATCCAGTGGGTGAGTTTAGCTCTAACTCTAACCAAACACACCCAAACAAGCTAGGGTGTTAAGAGTTTGAAAATTCAAACAGTTGGGATAAATTGGGATTGGCACTAAAGTCCATGTCAGTTGACAAGACCTGTATTATGGTTGATCTGTTAAATCTCAAAAAAAAAAAAAAAAAAGTATTATATCATGCACTACAGTCATATGGGGTGGAAGTGAGTCTGCTTTGCCAGTCAATATGCATTTTAGAAGGTTAAAGATGTAAGATGCACATCCACAATGGCTACATAGGTAACTGTTAGCAAAGTTTGCAAATGTATGTCTAAACTGTGGAATGTAGCCTTAATGAGTAAGTCATTGAATCCTTTAATTCTGATTAATTCAGAAAAAAAAAAAAAAAAAAAAAAACAGCACCACTTATTGACAAAACAAGTGGAAATATTATGCCTTAAAATTCAAGTTACTGAATTTATTTATTTATAATTTTTTTGTTTTTGTTTTTGAACTGTTAAATAAATTAATATTGAGTAACTTAGTACACTTTCTCCAAATGTACAGCTATGACCTCACAGCACTGCAGAAAATCTGGAAAAATGGCACCCTTGTGTGATTTTGGCACCAGCACATTTTTCAAACAAAACATTTAATTTTTAATGACCATCAGTGGAGAAATATGCTTTTTGCAGTCAGACAGAGAAGTTACAGCATCTTCCATCAGAAGCTCGCAGGAACATGCTAACCAGTCAAACCCTTTATGTAAATGTCTTCTCATCTGGAGACGATCCAGTTTCAAATTATTTCCTGCAGTGGTGAGCTTTCTGTTGAGGTTGAATCATTTTGGTTGCAACAGCCAAGTCCTCTTACATAAGGACCTTCACTTAATAACCATCCCTCAAACAAGTATTAAACATCACAGTTTTCTGCAAATTTATTTGCCTTTTTGAATATTATCAAATCAAATGAAACTCTGCCATTTAAGTTCTGATTCCCTCATGCACAGTGGTAAAGTAATTGTACCTGTGGCATTGCGCCTTTCCAGAATTAGCAAAGCTTAGTTTCATCTCATTAAATCTTTTGAAAAAGGAATCCTTTTGAAGAAGACACCGTGAAAAAGCGAGAGGTGCGTAGACCCTTTAAAATACAAGATCGTAATCTCTTCACAGTCAATCAAAGCTTTTTCATTCTTTCTTATGCTGGCATATGCATTAATCATAGCCATTGAAGTTTTCGGCTAATTAGTCATGTTAATGAAGTAAGCTTTCAAATAAGGGTGATATGTATAGCTAAGTAAATGTGAGAAAACTAGCCATAGCCAGAGATAAATGCTTAGCCTTTCCAACAATTGTTTAATGCAAAAATAAGAACAATAAGAATAGCTTTTATACTGAATTACAGTTTCAATCACCTCAGTGAACAAAAATGATTTCTTTACTGTTCAAATCATTTTCAACTTCACTGCTGTGTGAAAGAAGTGATATATAAAGATATATCTGAAGCCAACCAACACAACTGACAAATTACAGAATAAGTGCCACTGAAGATCATGAATTGAAGAAAAATGCTGAGACCTTTTGTATTTGTCATATATAACCCTGCAAATGTGTTATATATGTGTTATTGGGTATGTTCCAAAATCCAGTGTGCTGCCTCAGGGCCTAGTGCCTACATAGAGATGGAGCCTTATAGGGGACTAATTTTGAGCACTCAGGGGCAGCAGCTTTTACACATATAGTGCTGTACTTGGGACAATTTACTCACAGTTGATTTTAATAGGGTATGCCTTTGGCATGTTGCTAAGCTAACAATCAGACAAAAACATGTTTATGCATACAATTCACTTTGGTTTTTAATAGGCCCGGCTCCATGGGGGGGCCAGGGTGTGCTTGGCCCACCCAATCAGAAGCTTGGCCCACCCTGGCCCCACACTACATAGCCTAACAGCCAATCACAAAATTGGAGCGATATTTAGTTGAGTTTTCTTACCGCTCGCACCTGGAAACATTGTAATATTGTATGTAGTTTTTGTGCTATCAGTTTGGAGGGTATTGAACATTAACACACATTAACACGCCATGTGTAAAGGATGTTTGTCATTGAGCACAAGATTAAGCAGCAAATCCTCCAGCATGGTCTGTCAGTCATCTCTCTTTACCCTTGACTCGTGATTAGTCAAATCTGACTCATGCTCGTGTTGGATGCAGGGTTGCCAAGTCCACATTTTTTCCATGGAATCTATTTGTAAACTGTTTTCATGGGTTGATTTTCCCCCATGGTTTAAAGGTTTGAACTATTGCAGAAATTAAATTTTAATGAAATGCTTGTGTTGAAGTTTTTTGCATTCTACCTATGATAAAACTGTGCAGGATGTTAGGTTTTGTGAAGGCCACTGACAGAAAGCCTTTGAGCTGTGTTTATGTGCATAACAGTGTGCTTAACAGTAACTGTAAAATGTGTGTTTTTTTTTTTTTTTTTAATATGGAAATGACCAATATTGACTTTTATATTTGGGATATGGTCAGTGTGCTGTTTTGGGCTGTTCTTGACTGACCATTGGGCTAGTTATGTCACACAGACCTGATAACTCAGGTGTATACATTAGATGCTCTCAATTTAGAATTGTAGCGTATGTTTTCCAACTGAACTAAATTATTTTTATTTCTGTAAAAATGCTAAACGTCAGTGAAGGTGGTGCAATGGTGGTAATGTAATCAGTGTATGACCATACACCGTGTAACACCAACTACCCCAGGTAAAAAAGATGTGCAGTTTCATAATGTAAAGTGCTCTATTTTCACATACTAATTTTGTACTTAATATATTAAAAATTATTCTTTAGTAAGATAATCTTAAGAACATCTATAGTGTACTCAGCTGTGCTATTTTGAGAAACTATGAATAGGCCCTATAAACTAAAATGTGCTTTTAACATAGTATCTCTGTATTAAAATAATGTATGTAGTTACCACTACACATAGAATTTATTGTCTGCCTCATTCTGTGATAAGAATTCACATCAGATCACATAAGGAAGTTATTTGAAACACTCGACTGATGTTGTGAATTAAAAACAAGTTATAATGTTTTTTTGGGGGTTTTTTTTATAACTTTTGTTTGTATAACTCTTTTGTTGACAACAGGTTTAGAAAGGCTTGTCATTGCATGTCATTAGAATGAAAGATGCTCTGTGTGTGTTGCCTTTTCAAATATAAGTGGGAAAGCGTTTTCTCATTTCAGCATGTGAAATGGCAGACACACATACAGCAAATTCCGAGAGAAATAAAACAAGCAAGTTATTTAAATGTAAACCGAAAAAACACAATTCACAAGCACGTATTGAACCGTGGATGTCGTACCGAGTGGTTCAATATTATATTGAGTATTGTGACATCCCTAATATATATATATATATATATATAAACCCTTGCTACGTGTACTGCATTAGTCTAATTGAGACTTGTCATAGCACTTGCATATCTGTCACGAATCTGGTCGGTGCTCTGCGGTCCGCTCACCACCAGAGGTCGCTCTCACCCCATCATTACATTCAGACTGTTGCTTTGCACCCCGGACTACTATTCCCATCACCCATCGCACCCATTACGTTGCCTCCGGTAGCCAATCAGGCTCACTATAAAAACCCTGGACTTTCCCCATGAAAATCACGGTTTGTTAGATTATTGTTTGTATTCCATAGTTAGCGTTTCTTAGTTCCTGGTTTTTGTTCTCCTGCCTGGTTTTCTCGTTTTTGACTGTCTAGCCGCCTGCCTTTGGATTTTCGCCTGTCTGACTATTCTCTCGGATCTCCCTTCACGGACGTTGTTCGCTCCCGATTGGACTTACGCCTGATTCACGGATTCCGATTGTGCTTAGCCTACGATATCCCTATCTGCTATGGTGTTTGACCCTGCCCGCTCGACCATGTATCTGTCTCGTCCCTTCAATAAAAGCTCGCATGTGGATCCGCTCGTCTCTCGTCAATCACTCCGTGTTACAGAACAAACCGTCACAACAGGATCCAGCAGCTTCACCCCCGGACATTCAGATACAGACACTGACAGGATTCTATGCCGGATAAAGCAAGGACAACGTTCACTCGAGCAGTACACCCGTGAGTTCTTAGTTTTTGCAAATTATTCCACCCAACTGGACTGTATTATAATTGAGATTTTTTGCGACGGTGCAAACGAGCACTTAAGGGCTAGACTCAGACGCGAGGGTCCGCGCTCATCTCTGGCTGCCTTCTTGAACTTTGCTTTATTGTGTGTGGGCTCGCCGTGTACTGTGAGGGTCGCGAGGAAGGAACGCGACAACGCAGACAAAGCAGCCGCGCACCCCTCTCGCAGATTGGCGGTAACGCCGGATCACGACGCCGCAAACAGGTTTTCCGCCTGGATCGCTCGTGAAATGGCGGCCGTGACGGAGCGTGCTCAAGCTATGGCGGCGTCAGCAGAGCCTGCGCACAAGATGGCGGCCGCGCCGGAACGCGTTAACGCGGTAGCGGCGACAACGGTGCCCGTTCACAAAATGGCGGCCGCGTCGGAGCGCGTCCACACAATGGCGGCGACGGCGGAGCCCGTTCACAAGATGGCGGCGAGAACAGAGGTCCGTCATGTCACAGCCGCCATACAAGAGCCATTTAAAGCTACAGCTGCATTTCCCGAGTCAAGTCAAGTCTCCAAGTCAAGTCAGATTGCAACTGTGTTTCCTGTGTCAAATCAAGCCAGAACTGCTGTTCCTGTGTTAAGTCAAGTTACAGCCACGCCAGAGCCACTGCACAAGATGGCTGCCACGCCAGAGCCACTGCACAAGATGGCTGCCACGCCAGGGCCACTGCACAAGATGGCTGCCACGCCAGAGCCACTGCACAAGATGGCTGCCACGCCAGAGTCACTGCACAAGATGGCCGCCATCTCCAAGCCACTCCACAAGATGGCTGCCATTCCAGAACCTGTGGTCAGTACCCGGACGCCACCTGTGGTCATGATGGCCCACGTGCTGGACACACCCCTAATGACAGTATGGGCAGCTAAAGTGGCGCTCCATGTCTCGGCAGCTACCCCTGAGTCAAGTCAAGACACAGAGTCAAGCCAGGTCACAGCGGTGCCCCACGAGTCAAGCCAAGTCACAGCTGTTCCCCATGAGTCAAGCCAAGTCACACCTGTTCATCACGAGTCAAGTCACGTTACCGCTGTCGTCCCTGAGCCAAGTCACGTTACCGCTGTCGTCCCTGAGCCAAGTCACGTTACCGCTGTCGTCCCTGAGCCAAGTCACGTTACAGCTGTTGTTCCTGAAGCAAGCCAGGCCTCAGCAGATCCTCGTGAGTCAAGCATAGTTGTCAGGTCCTGTCATAATGCAGTTTCAGCGTCCAGTCAAGCTTCCAAGTCCAGCAACGTCAAGGCGGTCGTACCTGCGTCAAGCAATGTCAGGGCTGATCTCCAAGAGTCAGAGTCCAGTCACGTCCCGCCTGACGGCCCAGAGTCCAGTCACGTCCCGCCTGACGGCCCAGAGTCCAGTCACGTCCCGCCTGACGGCCCAGAGTCCAGTCACGTCCCGCCTGACGGCCCAGAGTCCAGTCACGTCCCGCCTGACGGCCCAGAGTCCAGTCACGTCCCGCCTGACGGCCCAGAGTCCAGTCACGTCCCGCCTGACGGCCCAGAGTCCAGTCACGTCCCGCCTGACGGCCCAGACTCAAGCCACGTCCCGCCTGACGGCCCAGACTCAAGCCACGTCCCGCCTGACGGCCCAGACTCAAGCCACGTCCCGCCTGACGGCCCAGACTCAAGCCACGTCCCGCCTGACGGCCCAGACTCAAGCCACGTCCCGCCTGACGGCCCAGACTCAAGCCACGCCCCGCCTGACGGCCCAGACTCAAGCCACGTCCCGCCTGACGGCCCAGACTCAAGCCACGTCCCCGCCTGACGGCCCAGACTCAAGCCACGTCCCGCCTGACGGCCCAGACTCAAGCCACGTCCCGCCTGACGGCCCAGACTCAAGCCACGTCTCGTCTGACCGCCCAGACTCAAGCCACGTCTCGTCTGACCACCCAGAGCTTTACCATGCCCCGTCTGATGGCCCAGAGCCAGGTCATGCCCAGTCCAACGACCCCAAGTCAAGTCACATCTCGTCTGACATCCCAAGACCATGGCCTATCGGGATAGCCAGCGCACTGGACCCACCACAACCTCCCGCTGCTGCTCTTCCTTTAATGGCGGTTGCCATCTGGTGTGTGTGGGCTGCACACTGTGCTCCAGAGGTCCCGTCTGACCACGAGACAGACCCAGAGGCCTCACCGGTGGGAGAAGCCGCGCCTATGCCTCCTGAGGTGTCAGCTTCGGCTGTGGATCCTCCCATGGAGGCGGCGTCCCTCTACAGACTCTCTGCTTCTCCCCAAATTCTTTCTACCTCTTCTGTCTCTGCCGTTTCCAGATCCCAGGCCATAACGCAGTTTCCTGCTCCGCCCCAGCTCCCGCCTGGTCACAAGCCTGCTCCAGAGCGCCCGCCTAGTCACAAGCCAGCTCCAGAGTTTTCGCCTGGTCACAAGCCTGTTCCAGAGTGCCACTTGGTCGGAGAAGCTGCGCCAATACCTCCAGAGGTGTCAGCCATGGCTGTGGATCCTCCCTTGGAGGTGGCGTCCCCCTACAAGCTCTCTGCTTCTCTCCCTTCTCTGTTTGTCTCCTCTGTCTCTGCTTTCCCCAGGTCCCAGATCGTAAAGCGGGGTCCTGTTCCGCCCCGGAGGGCCGCTCCGCCTCCTGTTCCGCCCGGAGGGCCGCTCCGCCTCCTGTTCCGCCCCGGAGGGCCGCTCCGCCTTTTCCCCTATTCTGTCTGCCTCCTCTGTCCCTGCTTTCCCCAGGTCCCAGACCGTGACGCGGATTCCTGTTTCGCCCCAGAGGGCTGCTCCGCTTCCTGTTCCGCCTCGGAGGGCTCATGCTCTGCCTCCGGCCCTGCCCTGGAGGGCTTCTGCTCCGCCTCCGCCCTGGAGGGCCCTTGCGCCTCCTGCTCCGCCTCCGGCCCCGCCTTGGAGGGCTCCTGCGTCTCCTGCTCCGCCTCCGGCCCCGCCCCGGAGGGTATCTGCTCTGTCGGTCCTGCCTCAATCACCGGGCCCTCCACATGGACCTGGCCCTCCAACCCTCGCCCTGTCTCCCTCCCTCCCCACCGCTCCCCTGGACCGTTGTTTCCTTCGAGCGTCTGGAAGCCGCTCCTTGGGGGGCTATGTCACGAATCTGGTCGGTGCTCTGCGGTCCGCTCACCACCAGAGGTCGCTCTCACCCCATCATTACATTCAGACTGTTGCTTTGCACCCCGGACTACTATTCCCATCACCCATCGCACCCATTACGTTGCCTCCGGTAGCCAATCAGGCTCACTATAAAAACCCTGGACTTTCCCCATGAAAATCACGGTTTGTTAGATTATTGTTTGTATTCCATAGTTAGCGTTTCTTAGTTCCTGGTTTTTGTTCTCCTGCCTGGTTTTCTCGTTTTTGACTGTCTAGCCGCCTGCCTTTGGATTTTCGCCTGTCTGACTATTCTCTCGGATCTCCCTTCACGGACGTTGTTCGCTCCCGATTGGACTTACGCCTGATTCACGGATTCCGATTGTGCTTAGCCTACGATATCCCTATCTGCTATGGTGTTTGACCCTGCCCGCTCGACCATGTATCTGTCTCGTCCCTTCAATAAAAGCTCGCATGTGGATCCGCTCGTCTCTCGTCAATCACTCCGTGTTACAATATCATTGCTCTTTTGGTGATTTTGATTGTTTCCATTTTCCTCATTTGTAAGTTGCTTTGGATAAAAGTGTCTGCTAAATGACTAAATACAAATGTAATATAATGTAAATGTATGATTACAGCAAATATTGATTAATAGATATTTGTTGCACAACATTTTTTTTTTTTACATTTGCATTACATATCCAGCTCCATATATATGAAGTAAACTTGCTCGGTAGCTCACCTGGTACAGCACTGCACTTGCGATGAGTCTCGATGACTTTTATTCAAGGACCTCAAAGACTAAAATTGCACGGTTGCTTCAGCAAATGTGTTTTTGTCTGATGATTGCTTTTGTTAACACTGTTGGTTAATTACTAGATCACCATTTGGTATAGGACTAGAATTATTCCTGTGATTCTTGCAACCAACTTACCTTGGATTCCTACCTTGTGTCCATCTCTCCCTGTCTCCAAAGCTCTGACCTCCTTCTCAAATCCCCATTGTCGGCGATATATCCCTGTAAGACAAGTTATTCATTGATTACCTCACAGCGACTGTCAGAATATTGGTGTGTGTGTGTGTGTGTGTGTGTGTGTACTTGTTTTTGCTACATTGTGAGGACCAAATGTTCTAATGAACCTGTGTTGCTAAATACACATAAAAATATACGACCCAAACAGATGTTGAGTTAAATTTAAGTAGACAGCACAATTTTTACTGAGCATTTCATATTGAATGAATTCTAAGTTTCTACTCCTCTCACTTCATCCTCCATCTTATATTTATCTTTTCACTGAGCCTGACACAGTGCATTCTGGGAATATATTTTTGTCCAAAAATCTGTGTCTTAAGCAGCATAATACAGATGCCTGCATTTTGGAACAGTCTTCGAGTCTTGAGCGCAGATAGAATTCTTTAAAATGCTGCCTGTGTTTTCCGAACAGAGTCTTTGCATATGTCCCACTTTAATTTGTGAAGAGACAACATCTTTCTTGTTATGATCCAATATAGCAAATATGACTGTAAAGTTTGTTTTATAGTTGCTGTAATAAAAGTCATAAAGTAAAGTGTATAAAGGTCAAAGTTTGTTTTTCAAATGGCAAGACACTTAGTGAGAGACTTAGCTTTAGTCTGCGGGTTGTCACAAAAAAAGATTCTGTAGAGTCTTCAACTTGTTTAATCAGAATAATCTTTTTTTCATCGCTTCATTCCTTGACCACAGAGTTGATTTTCTTTCCAAGCCTCCTACTTTTGGCTGGACCCAGTGACACTATTTGTCCACGGAGAGTGACATGCGTGTGTATGCCATCAACCAGTCTGAATGGAGGAGCAGAAGGGTCAACGTGGCAAATGTGTCCATTAATCTACAATGACAGCTAACCTCCATCCGTCCTTAGGGCACAACAGAGCGAACGCCATGAGCGCATACGCTACAGTGAAAATGAGCGCTGGCCCAGCTGAGTGGAATGCAGAGGAGATGGAAGCAGGAGGTTGATTTATGCAACAGTACAACGCCAGACCAAACTGTTCCTTCACAAACTGTCATTTCTAACAACCCCAAAGCAACAGCCCCTCACAGTCACAGTTCTCGAACACTAGAAAAGTGGCTTCGAAACTTCACGGTTACCAGTCTGCATGCTGTTACCCCAATCCTCAAACGGGTGGTAAAGGGTAGGCATTGCATTATGGGAAGGATGACAAGTCAGAGCATTAGCTTGCACTGACAGCGGCATATGCCTGGGAGGTGGGGGGTCTGTATTAGCAGTAAAACCTTGCTCCTTGGGGAGAACAATGCCAGAAAGGTGCAATGACAGTTTTGATACCATTTGACAAAGCTACACACCATACGCTGTCATTCTTGCCGTTAGGCCTGGTAGATCACTCTCAAGGAAGTTGTAGTGATTGGGATGTCTGAGCTCTGTCAGAACGTGTAAGCATACCAATAGTTTGCTAAGTAGTTACTCATTGTATGCATTGTATGTATCTGCTACAGTGCAAGATTGGGGGAAATGATAGCTTATGCTAAAGATGACTGACATGACATCTATTTTTTTTTTCTTCCTGCTGCAGAGCGTTTACATTATAGACATAAGGCATAAAATAAAATAATGCACATAGTAATTTACAGTAATATAGAAAGCATAGAAAGCATTTTCATAATGTACAGTTAGAGCAAGTCTACAATGACACAAAAATCCATTCACTCTTTTGATTTCAGTCTGTCTGCGGCCGTGGGCGGGGCCTTAATAGTATGACATCATGCTGCTCATGCCCTGCCTACGACCACTGACAGACTGTCCCGTATTAGCATATTTCAGTCTTTAGCCAGTTGTACTCTGTCTGCTATTTTCTCCAGGCTTGAGCAGCTGTAGTAAATTGTCTCGTAAGCAATGCAGGTATTTTTAGTTGGATGGAGTCCTCATTTTCTCCCAACATAAGAGCCACTGAGGATGCAGTGGATTATTATTATTATTTTTTTTTTTTTTATGATAACGCGCCAGCGAATACACAAAAAATGGAAGAGAAGGGTGGGGTGAGCAGTAGCTCATTATAATTTAAAGAGACATGGACCAAAATGGGTCACTGTAAACAGAGCTGTTTTGACAAGTTAAAATGGTGTTGTTTTTGCCATTGAGGAAAATGTGTTGGAGACATTTCATGAAGACCCTAAATAATCATATCATCTTGTGAAAAAATGGGCATCTGATGTCCCCTGTAAGGTCTGCAAAATTCAATTGCAATTTGCTTGAAGTCGATTTTCCAATAAAGTAACAAAGAAGCGAGAAGTCTGCTCACTCTGAAAACACCACTGTTCAGTCAATAGTGAAAACAGACCTACAGACTGGAACAGTAGGACGATAGATAGATAGATAGATAGATAGATAGATAGATAGATAGTGTCTTGTTCAATATTGTCGTACTTCACTGGGGTTGCTGCCAGGAACATGGCAGCAGGCACATGAGCAGACGCTATTGTAAAGCTCGATGGCAGAATGCAGGAAGAATCCCCAGCAGAGCTTCTTAGAGCACTTAGGTGTAATAAGCTGGTGGCTAAATGTGCTCGAAGATAGCATACTGAAGAGAGGATATGCTGAATCGTTCGTTATTGGCTCCAGTTTGCTTCTATCACTGCCTCCAGTGAGGCCAAGGTGAGTTCAGGAGTGGGACTGGACTCGCCTGATTGGTTTGTTAAGGTACCTGAAATCACTTGAACATGTTTGGCTCTTACTACACAGACTGGCAAAATATATTAAACAGCTTGCTTCACACAAAAAAAAAAAATAAATAAATAAATAAAAAAAAAAAAAAAACATGAGTTTCCTCAGAAAGCAGAGTGTTCTGTGGTCTTCTTTGTACAGTTTGGCTATGTTTAGAGCCAATCCGCTTACCATGCTTTTGCCAAGTAGGACATGTTGCTGGATCAACTTATTGGTTCCGGAACAACATTCCTATCAGCTGGATTTTAGGGTTGAGGTTAGGGCTTAAACAACATTTTATCAACTAGGGCTGCACAATATGTCAAAGTTTTAGATATAATAATATAATAAATAAAATAAAATAAAATATCACAAATAAACAGTGATAAGCTTATTGTCACTGTTAGGATACAATGCAATATGATTTTAATGCATTATCTTAGGACCCTGGATGGTACTAAAGGAGGGGGTAGTACCCCTAGCTCATATATGTTATGTTATGTTCAAATGCACATATAGTTAATATTGTTCAGAAGGACTACTTTTTCAGACTGACTGACTAATAATAATAATAATAATAATAATAATAGTAGTATAAGTAGTAGTAGTATATGTGGGAGAAAAAAAAAAAAATCCTGATATTTAGCTTGATATTCTTGTTGCACATATAGATTACTAAAGCCTTCCCATTGTTTAGATTTCTTTACTTATAATGCTGGATAATACTTTTTGTCACTCTAGTAAAATATTTGTTATTCACTTGGAAAAGTTAGATTAATGCTTTCTTTGCTTCCTTTACCCCCAGAGAAAGATGAGACAATGTTTTGGAATCAATATTTTCTGGCCTTGGATTTACTTGAAAATAATTGATATTGATTTAGCACATTAATCTTGAGTTTATCACATTATCCAACAACTAGTTTATTGCATATCACATGTCATGTGGCCATACTATCAACTTTGTTTCTCTCTGATGTTTGTTAGGGAAGGATGATTTTTATCATTTCAGAACCAACAAAAGATTGTTGTCCAGGAACTTGTCTTGGTGAAATCATGTCTGAATTAGTTGGATTCTCAACTGCCTGTGGGAGTGAAATTATATTTTAAATCTAAATAATTTAATTTGTGAATTACATCAGCTGCAAGTGACATTTTACAGAGCTTGAGCTGTAACTATTCTAGAACTACATGCTCTCAAGACCAAGTCCACCACTACACTCGCCCCAAAATCCTCTAAGCAATGCATAATCTGATTGTCTTCCTATAATTCTAGATAATCAGTGTTACCAGATGTTGCTGCATAATACTGAATAGCAGCTTTTTTTTTTTTTCAATTTATTGTTTGTTTGTGTGTTTCTTTCAGCTTTATATCAGTGTTTCTGTTAATAAAAAAAATAAAATAATAAAATAAAATAAACAAATTAATAAAAATAAATAAATAAATAAAAGATAACATTGTGAACTGTATTCTGTACATTTGGCTTTTACTGTTTTGTTTAATAATTAAAGGTCAGCTAAAACTTCTAACAAGTTTATTTGAACAAACATACATAAATTGATAATGTTTTGAAGCAATATATAAATAATCCAAATCTTTACTCACCTACATGTTGTTTCAAATCTCTGGAATGCAGAGGAGATATTTTCAAAAATATATATTTCAAACAATGACGGCCTATTGTTAGTAATGACAGTCAAGCTAAACAAATAAACAAGCAAATGCATAAATAAAACAGACAGATATGTAATAATAATAATAATTAAAAAAAAAAAGGTTACTTGATTAATATTACCTTAGTCAGATAATTTAACTGAATATTTTTATTACTTTCCTTCACAATGTGAAGAGATTTCCTGGGTCTTTAAGTATTAATCAAATTCTAGTATTAATAAAAAATTTAGCAGGATAAGTACAGTATTAGAAAACTTTTTCACTTTTTTTTTTTTTTTTTCTTCTCCATACATCATAGATCTTTCACAGTCATACTTCATTCTTACTGTATATTGTCATATTGTCAACACCATACCAGAAGATGAATGTGCTCTAGAGCATCTCATCTCTTTGGAGAAGAGTTGTCTCTATAAATCCAGCTTAATTATTTATCACTAATAAATGTTTGACATGAATTAATTGATCTCAAAAACTGATGTACTCCTAGAAAAAACCCAGTCGTGTCAAGCATTGAGTAGGAAAGTATTAATGGTGACAGGCACAAACCTACTGCTGCACTGCAGATGACAGCCAGCAAAGGAATCCTGTTCCTTGGTAAAGGCACTAAATGATCCTTATAAAATCAGCCTTTGTTTTACAGCAGTGCATCAACTGCGGTGAATCGCAGGCTTATGTTGGCAAAGCAGCAATTGCGAAGCAGAAAGGCCACTAATACATCTGCTCAACACCATAAACAAGACTGCAGAGCCCGTTTGAAACGATTAAGGCATCTATTATTTAATGGGAAAATGAGGAGAACTGTAATGCTGTTTGTGCAAAAGTCTAAAAAATTCTCAACATGCAAATGCACAGGAAAAAACAGAAAGAGGGTTTGTGTAACCCTCAACCCCCCCTTGAACATCAGTGTGAACAGATGTATTCAGTAGTAACAGTTTTGAGGTTTGTTGATTTTATTTTTTGAGAGTGGGTAATAGTGATTGGTGAAGATATACACTGAATGACAAGATTTGTGAACAATTTTTTGTGAACACCTTAGCTACCCATGTTATTTGGAAATACATTCCTCTAGATATGTTTTATATGAAAATAAAATAAAATAACTTTTGGACATTAGCGTCACATATACAGCTTCATATGTTTGGGTTTTCTAATGCAGTAGGTTTGCTTGGTTGCTCACACGATATAGAGTTGCACTTGTGTGGTGAAGCGCTCCTGTATGAATGCAATGAAACTACGATTCAACATAACAGCTCAAACCAACTTACAGAGAATGGTAAACAAATTAAAATGTGGCTTTATAATTTATCTGTATAGATTTAGTATATATTGTAGACACACTGCCTTGCATAGAAGCTCACACCACAAATAAGGAAGAAATGTTATTTGCGACAATTCATTGATGCACGGCCACTTGTGTTTAAGGGTTTGTGCCTAATTAATTATCTTTATTTGATTACACTCTTCTGCATACTTATTCGGCATCTCTAACAGTAAGGAATCTTCAACTTGGTTCATTCAAGTCAGTTTATTTATTTTCTAAAGCATCCACAATACACATGATTTTAAAGCAGCTATACAATAGCTTAATTCTTAAACGCTGAGAAGTTTTAGGGCTAGGCAATATGGCATAATATATATTGATGATAAATGATTCACTGTTTAAGATCCAGCTATGTTTTATTTATTGTTTTAGAAGTTATATATGGGCAGCGTGCCGACATACAGCGCTGTTGCGCTACAGGCGTCCCGAGTTCGAATCCAAGCTCGAGGACCTTTCCCGATCCCGCCCCTTTCTTTCTCTCCCACTTCGCTTCCTGTCTGCTATGATCTGTCCTATAATAATAAAGGCAAAAAGGCCAAAAATAAATCTTAAAAAGAAGTTATATAAATACTAGTGAACAATACTGAATGCTTTGTAACGAATATTTGCTGTATCAGACACACATCTAATTTTTTTATTTTATTTTTATTTTTATTTTTTTTTTAAAGAAATTTACATATTAGTCCATTTTTACTCTAAGCACATGTAGGCTGTTTTCCAAAAAAGTATTCATATAAAACGGTTGTCTTTTTCTGTGGTGATTTATATTTGTTTACACTGTGCTCCCGAGTGCATCCTAAAATACAGCGACCATTACACAGAATGCAACACGCCATGACATAGATTCCCATTCTCTACAAGGATAAAATAGCACAGCTGCATCTGCAAATGTATTTTTATATCACTTCTGCATCAGTTAACATCATCCGGTAGACTTAGGACTTGGTTTAGTTTAGCAGTATGCTATTTTCCAACATGACAGAGTATGACTTTTAGCGAAAACCCCCTCAGACGTTTGAACACATTCGTACATATAGGTACATTTTGTGAGTTTTGCAGAAACGTATGTAGAGGCATGTATTTCCAATGAGAATAGGTAGCTATGTCCATATTAAATATTGAAAGGTATAAAAGGAGAAAAATTATGCCTCAGAAATGCAACAAATGGGCTCTAGGGCATTTATTATTATTATTATGAACACTATGAACTATCACAGTAAAACCACTCAAAAGTACAAAAAACAGTTCAGTTTATCTTGCTTGATTTTGTATCGAGATTCAAGATGACAAAAGTGAAATGTAATTTAAGTACACTTTTTTTTTTTTTTCTGAAAGTCTAATCCTAATAACTCCTAATAGCTTTTCACAGTGTGTATTAAATCAACAGAATAAGTGTTTCACATGCTCCCAGCTAACTAGATTTCAGATGAATAGCCTGTCTGAGTGTGTGTCTGAGTGTGTATTAGTTGAGAGGGCGAATAATGGAAATGAGACATTACGTATAGAGTTGAATGTTTGCCAGGAATTTTACAGACCTAATCCATGAGGAATTCAAAAGTGGCACCATGGAAAATCATTTAAAAAAGGCCATTATTTGTTTGCTACAATGAGAAATGTAAATGAGGTTGTGTTAAAATATAGATATTCTGTCAGATATCTGAATGACAGAATTTCCAATAACCAATATTCAGTTAAATTCAGCTCCAGGAAGAAAAAAAAAATAAATAAAAAGTGTATTGACCTTTTTTTTGACATATATACTCAAAAAATAATCCTACTCTAGCAAATATTATGAAAAATAAATTATGCTTTTTTTTTTTTTTTTCCATCAATTAAAGTGACATATACAAGTACAGGAAGTTCTGCTCAGCTTGTGCTTTTAACCCATATTGCAGTATTTCCAAAGAACAACCTGGTGCTCTGCTCTGATTCACAAATGAATATACCGTAGGGAAAGTAATCATTCCTGATTGCAATCATTATAAGCACCTCTTGACTATCGCTGGGAGGGTTTTTTTCATATTTTGACAAAGCCATCAAACAAATCCAATATGTTTCAATCCACTTATTGTCTTTCCAATTAGATTGGGGCTCTGCGTTTAGGCCTTTTGCATCAAACTAATGGTTTAAGGCCATGTGTTGCCTCTTGCAGAGTTTAAGGCAAGTATGCTGCAGTGTGCAGATGCTCTAATACATTTTTAGACTAATTTGGTTTTAATTAGTTAAAAGGTCTCAAGTGAGGCCAGACTGTTTATTTATGAATTCAGGAACTACTTCACCTTGTGTAGGGTGCCACATGATTGGCATTGGCATGTTGTTATTTGTTGCAGTTTTGCTAAGGTAGTCACAAAGCTGGGACATTTCTCTGTCTGCTTGGACAGTTTTATGGTGTTCTGTCTGACATATTTGCAGATGCCTAAATGATTGCACAGGGAGCGACTTTTCCACTAAGGAGAGAAAGCAAATCTGCTATGAGGAAGTATTTTTGTAGATGAATGACAGCTGTGAAAGCAGGCCTGGTTACGACAGGCTTAGCCGGCTCTGGCGTATCAAACAGACAGTGTTTTTTTTTTTTTTTTCCAGAATGAGATGTTCCCCACTACGGTCTGTAATTCACCGATGTTGAAAAACCAATGTCAATCACATTTTCAAAGGGAGAATGAGCAGGAAAAATGTCTGTTGAAGGTAATAACACCAAATGTAGCCTTGAATAGCTCCATGCTATGGTAATAGTTCTGCGCTGATTTGTTGACTGATCAAATCGAATAAACCATAAAGCTCTAGGGCCATGAATTCTTCACATAAAATCTTTAGACAGCCTTTCCTGGAGCCATGATGAATATTATGTGGAGTAAACTAGTTAGTTGACTAAGCTTTCTTTCCAGCCTGTGGTAAAGTCTGTTTGAGAAATGGTTAAATCTCTTATATCGACAGCTACGGCTCGCCGAGTCACCATTGTGCCGGTGGCCATCATCGCAGGGGTTTGTGAAGGAGTCAACCAAAGGCTCGGGCCCCGAAGGGGTCTGCCCACATTGGTTTAATGGAAAATGTCTCAGAAAACTGTTCAATTCAAAAAGCCCATTGCCTTATGGTTTCTCTTGAGAGACATTTAGACCTTGCTTGGTAAAAGGACCGCCAAGGTTCTGGAACTTTTCAACGACATTAAGAAAGTGTGGAGGGGGAAAAATGAACCTCTACAGAAAAATGGGGAAATGCATGAAGGTTTTTAAAAAACATTACTGAACCTAAAATGGCAGTGCAGGCTCATAAGAGAAGCATCAGTGCAGTGACTTTTATCTTGCACCTCACCTTAAAGTCTTGGCAGATGTTGGATATTATCAAGATTTTGAATGAGGCAAAGCACATACATGTATGTGTCTTCTATAATGTTTCAGATTATATTTCACTAATTTAGTTTATTATACTGTTATATAGGTATTGAACCTCTAAAAGGACCAATAAGACTTCATATGTCTAGTCTTCTGAAAACTGTTCTTGCACATATTGTAATATTAATGAAATTAAAGGCCACTTAATTGCACTTAAAGACAGTACTCATTCATGACTACATTTCTTAACACACTTCATTACATTTTTAAATAGAGCAGTTTGTAATAATGTCAAATTAACAGTTTTACTTTAAATATAACATTTATTTAAATAAACATTAAATCATCAGGTTTTAATCACCTTTTGACATGCTTTTTTGATTTAACTGTAGTATATAATTTGGTATTACAAGTCCATAATATTTTCACTTCATCATTACAAATGTGTAATTTCAAAAATATGTGACCCTGGACCACAAAGCCAGTCTTAAGTAGCATGGGTATATTTGTAGCAATAGCCAAAAATACATTGTATGGGTCAAAATGATTTATTTTTCTTTTATGCCAAAAATCATTAGGATCATTAGGAGTTCCATCATGTTCCATTAAGATATTTTGTAAATTTCCTACCATATCAAAACTTAATTTTTTGATTAGTAATATGCATTGCTAAGAACTTAATTTGAACAACTTTAAAGGCAATTTTCTCAATATTTAGATTTTTCGGCACCCTCATTTGGTTGCATCTCAACCAAATATTGTCCTATTCTAACAAACCATACATCAATGTAAAGATTATTTATTCAGCTTTCGGGTGGTGTGTAAATTTAAAAAAAAAAAAAAAAAACTGTTTTGTGGTCCAAGATCATATATTTAAATATTTGGCATGCGAGTTTAAATAAGGTCATTTTAAGGACATTAAAGCAGGGCTGAGCAATTTTGGTCCTGGGGGGTCGCTTTCCTGCAGAGTTTCACTCCAACCCTAATAAAACACACCTGAACAAGATAATCAATGTCTTCAAGATCACTATCCACCTGTTTCTTCAACGTGGAAGTTAGCCTGTGGGTGAGACTTCTGGTTCATTATCCGCTTTAGGAAAATAATGAGAAGAATAACAACGTGCAGTAAAAGGTAAAACTGTTTGCACTACAAACCAGTCTGCTCATAATTAAGATAATACATTAAAATAATACGGTAAGACCAGAGTGTGATTTGCCGGGGTCTATGTATCGCTGCCTCTGCTGAATTGTTTTTTTCCCCAGTGGGGAAACATCCTGCGAACTTGCTCCGAAGTCCTGTTCTGAATCAAAAGATTCAAGAAACGTGCTTTGAAGTCCTGTTCTAAATCAAATGATTTGCGATACATGATTTGAGGTCCCTTTCTGAATCAAAAAAAAAATTGCGATAAGGAGCGCTTCGAAACAGAGAATTACGGTGGCCGAGAGAGCTCAACGCGCTGCAACTTAAGAAAACACATGCAAACAGAAAAAAACGACAACAAATTAAAAAAACATCTTCATCAGTTTGACAACACAGGCGCTGCAAATCCTCGCAATGCAAACACAAATCCGGAAACGCGCTGCAAATTCTCACAACACAACCAAACACAGGAAGGCGCTGCAATTACACAAACGCGCTGCAAATAGCACTGACCACAACGGAAATGTTTCAGGGGGACCTCAAAAAGTGACGAACCCAGCTGGGACCTGAATTTTGACCTGATTTTAACTATTAATAAAGCGTTGCAGTTTTTTTTTTTTTTTTCGTGAACTTTGAACGTTGTATTTATTTGCATATATTTATTTATATATTTATTTGCAATTAAGTCAATAACGTTTCACAGTTAAGTGTGCAATTCGTCAGATTAGTCTAATAATATCCAAAAGACCAATGAATCTTATGATCAGGATGTTAAACAAAAAACTCACCTTTTAGTTCACAGACAACACCTCTCTGACCAAAAGCCACTGAACAAATAATCAGGTCCAGATATTGAACATTTATTTTTCTATTGCCCTTATGCTATTTCATTTTGGACTGACTTTAAAATAGACATAACAAAGAAATTAAGCAAACCCCTTAATTTAGATTTTTATGATATTTTTTTACGTTTTCAAAACCCCTCTTTTTCTGATAAACAGGTTTATATTATAAATCTCTTAATTGTCTTAGCAAACTTTTATATTCACAAGTCAAAAGTAAGTCAGAATAAACCATTATATATTATATTTTGTAACACTAATCTTAAAATTTACCTTGAAACCCTCTCTTTTCAAGTTTATGTAACTGCCATGGAATTTTTTTTTTTTTTTTTTTTTTTTGTATGTTTGTGTTTATTTTGTGTGTTTTCTCTTTCTGCTGTTATTATTATTATTATTATTATTATTATTATTGCAGTTGAATTTGCAATTTGAAATATGCAATGTTGCCTTGTTTTTTTTTGTTTTGATTATGAAACTGAATAAAAACAATAATAATAATAATAGTAATAATAATAATCAGGTCTCAGCTGGGTTCGTCACTTTTTGAGGTCCCCCTGAAACATTTCCGTTGTGGTCCGTGCTATTTGCAGCGCATTTGTGTTTGCCGCGCGTTTCTGTGTTTGGTTGTGTTGTGGGAATTTGCAGCGTGTTTGTGTATTTGTGTCTGCGTTGCAAGGATTTGCAACGCCTGTGTTGTCAAACTGATGAAGATGTTTTTTTTTTTTTTAATTTGTTGTCGTTTTTTTTCTGTTTGCATGTGTTTTCTTAAGTTGCAGCACGTTGAACTCTCTCGGCCACCGTAGAGAATCCTTTTGTGACGCAGTGGTTTAGCTGAAATAATTTATTTGGGTAACGCTTTAGATTACAACCCGCAAAGAACTACGTAAGTAAACTGAATTTACGGTGTATGTTTCTGTAATTATAGTGTACCTATAAAGAACGTACATGTAGGTTTAAGGGAACAATATGTTATATTTGGGTAATAAGGGGATAACAAACCAGATATTCAACCTGCAAAGAACTACATAAGTATACTGAATTTACGGTGTACGTTTCTGTAATTATAGTGTACCTATTAAAGAACGTGCATGTAGGTATACGGGAACAATATGTTACGTTTTGGTAATAGAGAGTAACAACCAGATATACAACCTGCAAAGAACTGCGTAAGTAAACTAAAGTTACGGTGAATGTTTCGTATTTATATTGTACCTACGTGTAAGTATAAGGGAACAATAGGTTACGTTTGGGTAATAAGGGGGTAGCAAACAGATATACAAATAATTTATAATGGATTAATTTAAAAAAACTTAACAGGTACCTATTCTATTAAGTCGTACGTTTGGTGTATCTATACGTAAGCTTTTTAAAATTACTGGGAAAATATATGTTCCATGTAGTTACAGGGTAAGTGTGCCCTCTGCGGGCTGTAAATTAAAGTGGCGGTTGTTCCCCTCTTGTTCAACGAAGTTACAGGGTAGGTTTACAATATAACAACGCGATGTAAAATGTGGTTCCACAAAATGTACATTTATTTACATTTTTCCAGACACTAAATGTACAATACTGACACTTACAGACTTAGACTTACATCATCTAAATATTTAACGTTTACTTAATATGAAATTATAACATTTCATTCTGTTCTGTGTGATTTCTGTTGCCAGCTCGTTTCCAAGAATAGGTCTACATAATGTTATCATGGCTACACGTTAAACCCTTAAAACAAGTAATACTTCTGCAATCGTTTAATCATTCATGTAATATTAACTTCGTTTGCCGTGGGTGGAACACAAAGGCGTTTTCTCTAACAGGCTGTGACTAACAATAGAACCATAAAATACACCGAACACGCATCATAATTACAAATTAAACAATTTTATTTGTGTGCTGTAACCCAGATCTTCAGAATCCATACGATTTGCGAGGACCAGAACCAAATTCAAGGCTTTGTCCGGCGATCTTCATCTCCATCTCTAGCAGCGAGTCCAGCAGCAACAGCCATAAATCCGTGCTAAAGTGCATTTTGCGACAGGAAAATCGGACGTTCATTGGCTCTCGCCTGCATTCGTCACAGATTACGACATGCCGTGTTTCTGGTGAGATGTGTTGGAATGACGCGCGGGCGCCTTCGAGGAGTGGATGAAGACAATAATCTGGATAATATTTTCAGCGATTAACAATTTAAATTCTGATCTCATCCTACTGCACCTCAAACCTACTGTATTCCGCCAGAGACGACTGCGGCTGCAAACGCATCGTTATTTGGATTACTGTTTTGTATGGCTGTTGACATTTTTGCAACAAATAAATGATTGTGATTGCACTTTCCTGTTTTTTATATTTTTATTACTGTTCAGTCATAGTTAACGTTAGGTTTAGAGGTAGAAGTGGGATTAGCGACTATAAAAAAATATTTCTAGATATATTTTCAGATTGTGTGTTTATGTATTGAACCTACCCTGTAACTTCGTTGAACAAGAGGGGAACAATCGCCACTTTAATTTACAGCCCGCAGAGGGCACACTTACCCTGTAACTACAGGGAACAAGAGTATATTTTCCCAGTAATTTGACAAATCTTACGTATAGATACACCAAACTTACGATTTAATAGAACAGGTACCTGTTAAGTTTTTAAGTAATTCCATTATAAATTATTTGTATATCTGTTTGCTACCCCGGTATTACCCAAACGTAACATATTGCTCCCTTATACTTACACGTAGGTACAATATAAATACGGAACATACACTGTGACTTCAGTTTACTTGCGCAGTTCTTTGCAGGTTGCATATCTGGTTGTTACCCCCGAATTACCAAAACGTAAAATAGCCTATTGTTCTCTTATACCTACACATACGTACAAATAGGTACACTATAATTACAGAAACGTACACTGTAAATTCAGTATACTTATGTAGTTCTTTGCAGGTTGAATATCTGGTTTGTTATCCCCTTATTACCCAAATATAACATATTGTTCCCTTATACCTACATGTACGTTCTTTATAGGTACACTATAATTACAGAAACATACACCGTAAATTCAGTTTACTTACGTAGTTCTTTGCGGGTTGTAATCTAAAGCGTTACCTTTATTTGTTGTTTGAAA
This sequence comes from Labeo rohita, assembly GCF_022985175.1. NCBI lineage: Eukaryota > Metazoa > Chordata > Actinopteri > Cypriniformes > Cyprinidae > Labeo > Labeo rohita. The sequence goes on along the minus strand of NC_066882.1, from coordinate 28,835,855 downwards.
AACATTAATGAAATCATTAATAGGCCTAACTTACAATGTTTTTATTAAATTGTGATCATGTAAGACAGTTTCTATCGTGTTAAAAACATTTCATGACATGACACTCACTATCTCGTACTTGCCTAAATAGACGGGTTTATAATATGCGTTGTTAACAGATTACACTAGCATTAGGTTACTTAGGCTATAGCCTTACTGGAGTTGGGTCAACCTCTGCCTATGAAGAGAGAAAAATGTTTTCAAAAACATCCTCCATTCTACTTTTTTCACAAATCACACCCTGGGTAAGACACACCAATTTGCAATTTCAAACAGCAGTACCAGCTGTTTGTTCATGAACGCGGATGAGACCAAGCCAGACCCACAAAATTTACAAACGGCTGTGGCCGTTCTTATGTGAAGAAAAAGGTGAACAGGCAGTTGTGTTTGATTAGGGTTAGATCTAAACTCTGGAGGACTGGCCCTCCAGGACCAAAGTTGCTCACCCCTGCATTAGAGTATATTTTAGCTTACCATAAATATTTGGCAGTACATTCCGCAGTTTAACTGTAAAAAAGACAGTTTAAGTAAATATAAAATTGCATATAACAATGTACTTAATTTCTACTTAAGTAGGTCAAAAAGCACAATGCTGATGTCAAATTAGATGTCATTTGCATTTAATTTAAATTTAAACTATGTTACATTTTCATTTAACACACGATTAATGTGCAGTTAAGTGTGCAAAAACATTGCATTCAGTTTGTACTTAAGCATGTTCTTTTAAAGTATATTCTTTTTTTCTGTACAGAGTAATCTTTTTGCATGCTAGTGTATTTCTTTTACACAAAAGTTTGTGTCCTGGATGCTCTAAAAATAAATTATTTTCTTTCTGTCTTTTCATTCAGGTGTTTTGACCGTGAGTAAAACCCTAAAAATGTAGCCTTGAGAACATAATGGATTCCTCCGAGTTGAATATGGGAACAGAGTGATAGAAGTTGTACACTGTGTGCCGATCAGTTCATTAGGATGTCAGATGTGACTATACCGGTGTTCTAGATAATAAAGAAGCATATTTAAGGAGATAAATGCAAAGGTTATATATGGCTTGCAGGTAAGCCATCATTTTGTCTTGCAACAAAAGTAAACTGTCAAGGACTTCAGTCAAACAATTACGCCCTGAGATGTCATCACCTCCAGGGACGGATCTTCACCGTGTTGACACTTCATCATGGGGCCCTGTGACAAAGCTATCACCGGTGTCATTCCACTCTTAATCCACCTCAGTGTGTCAATTATAGACATCCTTTGCTGACTATCCCATTTAACGAGTGGCCAGCTGTCACCAGGGTGAAGGTTTGTGCAAAAATGACTCAGAAATGTGAAGTTACATCTGAGAAAAGGTATCATTTGCTTGCCACATGGGTAAATATTGTCATCTAATGCCACGACATTCGTACATTTTTAGGTTGAGAGACCAAAATCTACTTTAGATGCTGGTGAATCATACAGTTATGGAGACTGATTTTTTTATGTTGTTGTGCTAATCTTAAGAATAAAGTTTGTCATACATAACTTTAAAAATGTATTAATAACAGCAAAACAACAAACATTAACTGCATTACAGGGTGCCATCAAATATTTGCTATTGTTGCAGAAGTTCTTATAAGCTTTTGGCTGAGTTCATCAGACATCTAGACTGGATTTTGAGTAGATTTTGAAAAAGAGATGTTTTTTTTTTGTTGTTGTTGAATAGGTTTTATTTATTTACTTAGATACTGCTTCACTTGTTGGAGAAGCTCACTATAAAAAAAGTTGCAAATCTCAAAATATATCACTCATGTCTTGAAACACTGTTCTGTGCAGCACGGTTGGTAGGTTGGCAGGGAAAAGTGCTATGCATCTCATATTTCTGCAACAAAGGTCTTGAAAGGTCATATTTTTTCTTCAATTTTTTCTTTAAAACTTTTCCTCTACTTTAGGAAAAGTGCCACAGCTCAGTTTGGCTGGTGGAAAATTGCATAGAATGTCAAAAACTTGCAAGTTACTCATGAAAACCCACAACCTTATAAAATCACCAATCAACCTGCCATGACTTTTTTTTTTTTTTTTTTTTTTTTGTAACATATAGGCAAGAATGTTAAATATCACACAGTAAATCAAACTTCCAGAAACTGAAAAACACTAAATGTGTGATAATGAAAGGGGTCTAGTTGACTTCAAAAAATAAAAGGCGTGCAGTTTTAACCTATTCCATTTATATAACAGTCACTGAACTGGTGGCTCACAGTGCAACACTATGCAAAAATATCCTGTCCGTTATACAGAAAGCGTTTCAGACATAATGGGATATTTTTTCAACTTATCACAATATATTTCATTAATTGATATAATGCTAACATATCAATCTACATGACCTTTGAACTTTAACCCTTAAATGCATACCTCAGGTCTTTAGCGAACCGGGACGTCATTTACTGCCCTCTTCCTCCTTTATTTTTTTTTAAGTCTGACATCAGCTTGCTTAGTATTCCTCAATCTATCCATTATAAACAAGAAAAAAATAACATAAAATATAAAAGAATGTCTGATTCATTTTTTTTTTTTTTTTTTTTTTTTTTTTTTGTAAAAAGTGTATAGGGTCGCTAGAGACCCGAGGTGTGTAATAGTTTAAGTATATTTTTTGTGCGCAAAAATATGTAAATATCTCATGACTAAATACATGCAATTCACCTTTAGTGCTCGAGGTGGCACTGTTTGATAGACAATAATGACGTGATGTTTCACTCATAATTATTGCAGGTATAAAACAAAACAAATATCATCAGCAAAAATGTAATTGTTTTGAATGGCTTTACTGCAGAGCAATTACTGTATGCAATAAAATATAAATGTCACTGTCATTTGATGGTGTATGTGGTGAATAAGCTGCCAGCGATCAAAATAATGATTTTAAAGTCACTAAAACGATAGTTTTGCAAATACAATTTAGAGATGGCGAATATAAGCCAGATGCTGAATGTACTGTGGAAGTGCGCTCTGACGATGGCGACGATGGTAAAATCATCTGCTCAAACTGAACCCTTCTAAGTTTCAAAAGGTAACAAAATATGCTTTATTTTATCCTTCTGTAATTGTTCTTAAAATATGATGAGAGTTTTTAGCTATTACAGACGTTAGAGATCCATCCGTGCTAGATATATAGGTCTGGATCGCTAAAGACCCAAATATGTAATAATGACTGGCGAAACAGTCATGCACTTAAGGGTTAAAAAGCAGTTTTTTTTTTCTTTTAAAATGTGCTCATAACCACCGTAATAATACAGGTACAACAGTTCAGAAAAGGAAAAAAAAAACTGTCACACAGTCATCCTTTTACTGGTTTCCACCCTTAATTATATGAAAATTCATAGTTTTTTACTTAAAAAAAAAAAATGTTTTTTACAGATTCAGGTGATGTATTACTTTAATGTGTTCAATCAAAATTGCAGTTTAAGTTCTTTCTGCTGTCATCTGGAAAATATGCAAGTGCTCCCACTGGTGCCTTTGCCGACCCCAGGATGTTAAACCATTTACAGTTACCCGTACTTTATAAAATAAAGTATATGTTTTTCTTAAAATCTACTTTATACAAAAAAAAAGTCCCTATAGTTTATTGTACTGAATTTTGTCAACATATGGAAAGATATAAAAATTAAGTTTAGATGGCGCCACTGCGATGGAGATGTTAACACTAACTCAGCTCTCTCCACTTCTTATAGTTTTCCTTCAATGAATCATTGGTTTTAACTTTTTAAGATTTTGTTTTCTTGTAAAGGCCTTTTCAAACCAAGAACAATAACTATAAAGTTAATGGTGACTATAAAGTTAATGATAGCTATATTAGCATCCATAGAAACGGGCAATAACGTTTTATACATTGTATGCACACACGGCAGTTATGTCATCTGTCACTTTTAAATGCTCAGCTGCTCAACACCATTAACTATTTATGGATGGATTCTGATTGGCTGTCAATGTTTTTTTATCATTCATTGGCTAGGGGCGAAAATAATGAATAAATTCTGAAAGAGATGGCAACAGTATTGTTCCTCTGTGTGTTATGCGTCACTGATGCCTGAAGAAATATTTAGCAGGCTAAATATCTGGACCTGTCTATGACTCAGAGTCATGCAGTGTGAAATGTGTTTTGCCTGGAAATGTCATGAGCAACGACCTACAGCCAATGAGAGAGTAGCATGCAGGGAAAGGGATTTTCAGGTGGAGGAGTTGTAGTGTATGTCATTCCCTGTATCACTTCTTGCACATGCGTTTTGTGCATGAGATGCACAGAGTTAATGGGTTATGATGATACATCGGTCACACTTTATTTTAAGGTCAAATTCTCGCTATTAACTACAACTTTTGCCTCAATAAACTCCTAATTTGCTGCTAGTTAATAGTTAGTAAGGTACTTGTTAAGTTTAGGTATTGGGTAGAATTAGGGATGTAGAATAAGTACTAATAAACAGCCAATATGCTTGTAATATGTATGCTAATAAGTAGCTAGTTAACAGTGTGAATTGGTCGCTATACTAAAATTGATCAGGCATCTCAGGAGACAGGAAGTGTGGCTATACTCAATGTGTCTTAATGGCTTCTGTGAAGGAAATGTTACATCTAATCATTTTCAGATTAATCATAAAATCAGTTATTCATAAATGATGACTAACATTTCTCTTTCTCTGCAGGCCTTTAAGTGCATTTTTAGAGAACAAAAAATGTTCTAACCTTTAGTAGTGTTGCAATAATGAACAAAAAGTCAAGACGGCTAGAAGTCTGTCTGAAAAACTTAATAAGCATACATCTTATGATTTGGGGAACAAGCTGAAGTAATTAGTAACAGTGTTGCTGATTTGCCATCTAAATGAACCAATCATATTGGAGGAGAATGATGTAATGTTACATTTTGTTACCATTGCTATGTGCCTTTCCTATATAAATTGTTGTGTCCTTGTTGCTGGAGGATTCTCTGTCATTGGTATGCTCCTGACCATGATTAAAGCGTATTCAAAGGTATTGTTTGGAGTCTGTCTGGTTACTGCTGCACAGCAGGTAAGTCGAACCTAGAGATCTTAGTCCTGAGTAATAGTGTTCAAAAGGGCAAGGCTGCATCTGACCTAATAGGGTGTCGCTAGTAGACACAACTGAGTATAAGCTTTGTAAGTGTCGCCAGTAGTCACCTCCAGGTAAACATAAGTCATGTGTGTGTGGAAATTTCTACCACAGCTTCCTACCTTGGAATGCATCCTACAAAGGCAGCGTTGTTTTTAGCTTTCGAACGCAGCCCGTGTATCATTGGTGTCAGTGTTTGAATTGTGTCAAAGGCCCCCAAACCTTACATAAAAATGATTAAGATTTTTGTCTTGTCTTGTATTTTTATCATTGTTCTAAGATAAAATCTTATTTTACAATGAACAGTAAATTAGGTGTACCAAACAATCACTAAGAAAAAAAGAATTAAATATCTAGCCTAGGAAATTACACAAATGTTATCACACAAATAAAATCATTATCAACAAAATTCATCGTTTCAATATAGAGGAAACACAAACGCATCTGAATCGGCATTTAGATGTATTTACCCACTGTTTAATGCAGGACATAAATGTATTTAACCTGCAGTTACAAATGCATTAAAAATGTTTTAATATTTTAATCCTGAAACGTTGAATGCTGATATTTACAATTATTTTACAAAATGAGGAGGTACTTTAAATATGGAATTACAACCGCCAGTAGGTGTCAGTAAGTCACAGTTATTAAGCGAGTCATTGCGATTGAACCGAATCATTTACACGGTTGATTAATTCAAGAACGAAACACCGTCATGTTGTTTAGAGACTCAAAACAGTGCAGTGGCTGTGTTTGGAATTATTTGTGTTGGCGAAATAGAGCAAAAATAGGCAATATGGTGTCTAAATCGTAAGTCACTTAATATTAATTTATAGTTTATTGAACTGTTGTATAAAATCAATATCCCATTTATGATTTTTGCAACAAAAAATGGTACTCTTTGTGTGATATTGATTAACTATATGAAATCATATAAATATACATTTTCTGCCCCCATATCCTGAATTTTGGGAAAATACATTTTATTAGACTGAATCAGGCACTCTAAATGAGCACAGTCAGTCTAGTTAGTGTTTAAGCACTCATAACTCCTCTTATGATCAATGAAGCTATCCATACACTGTATGATAAATAAATCTCTTACTTACATAGTTTGTACATCTGCACTTTGTTGCTTTATGATGAGCGAATTCACGAGTTCAATCTGAACTAAACTCCAGCTTTCAGCAATGACTGTTCTGAACGCCTCTGATTGGCCACTGCATTCTAAACTCAACTGAGTCGTGTGTGATTGGTTATAATGCGCAACGCTGTAAAAACGTGTAAAAATAAAATATGATTTAACGTGAGCAGGTCTAAATTTAATACAGCAATGAATCTTTTCATTTAATTTTCACTAGTTTTATGTTTTAAGTAGGTCCCTTAATGCCCCCCAGTTCGAACACTGATTGGTGTGCCTCCAGAAGCAGGGCTGGGAAACAATGACTTATACTACGTCAATATTACAGCAAGCTCATTTTGACTTGTGAATCTTTGCACATCTCCATTCTTAACTACCACAGACAATTGGGCTCGAGGGTTTCTGGTAGAGCATGGTGCTAACAGCACCAAGGCCACAGGTTAAATCACATCCTTGGGAAATCACATCCTATAATAAAATTTGGCCTGTGCAGTGAATGCACTGTCAATTTGGATCAAATGCACAGGGAGCACTTAGGAAAACTAAAATTTCTACTTTCCAATAAGATTTGAACCCAGATTTTCAGCCACAATTTTGCTTACCACTAAGCCACTGGCTGCTTTACGTCACTTAGGCTGATGACCTTCTCACATGTTCCATGTATGAAATTACACACTTCATCAATTAAGGAAACATATTGCATGCTTTGTACGGCCTTTGCAGCGGTGACAGCTTCAATGTATTTTAAAAAGATTTTTTTTTTAATGGGTGAAAGCAATTTTCTGTTCCTCATGAGAGTCTCCAGAGAGTGTGATAGCAAAGCGTCTTTACTCAGTAAGTGAAACATGCCCTAATGCCCTGTCATTCTTTACCGTCTCCTTTGATTTATAAACCTGTCAGTGTGTAGTGGCTCCACATCTGAGCGGCTCTCAACTTTGCCTCTTTTAATGCACGTGTTTGATGTATGCGATTTGTGTCTCACAGTTGCGTATGTGCAGCTGCATTGATTGGCTGAGAGAAATGCATTGAATCCTTCTACATGGATTCTGCTGAATCAGGTGACTTGGGTCTCAGTTAAATATTTAAGTCTAACTGCAGCCGACATAAGGCCAGAACACCGTGTGTGATGTGTTTAGAGAGATGCCTATTCACTTATACAATATTTGTCGACCTATGAGTACATGCCATAATTTAATTTAATTCTCCCTCATCATGTGAATCTTTTTTAATCTTTTTCCAACCACAGTTCACAGTGGCTATGCTCCAAAAAATAGTGATGCCTGTTTTGTGAATAAATCATTATTTTCAGTCTGAATCAAAATGAATATATCCCAGTAGTTCTTAAGTCACCAAGAATCTGAGATGTAATTAAAAAATGTGGCTGATTTAGGGCCTACTTTTTTTTTTGCCAAACATCAAGATTGACAGGGATTTAGTATTGCTCACCACGAAAGCAAATTTGCATTTACCTGCTTTTACATAAAAAAAGACTCTGTTCCCTTTCGAAGGATCAACTGCGTCTTCTTGGGGTTGCTATGTGTCTGAAGCATACATACAAAAACTGCAACTTGTTGGCTGGTGACAGCCTTTGGTGTCACTACCGGTTTGGGTGAGGAGCACGCATGCAATGTCCTCGAGGGGGCAATCTGCATCCACTGTAAGCTTTTTCTGATGAAAAAGCTCCGCTCTTGTCTATCTCTCTTTTGCGAGAAAGGAGGGGCAGCCGTCTGCTCCACGTGGCTCAGGACCCGGATGAAAAAGAGCTTGTGGGGATCGCAGGCGGATTTGGCATTGAGGGGATGCGTGAAAATGGCTATGAGAGGATGTCCCCTATAGAAGAGACACTAGCTAGCTATCTCTCTGTGGGTGAGACGTTCTCTCTCAAGGCCCTCTCCCTGCCATCTAAGCCCTCGCTTAAATGGCAGGGCATACGCAGCAGCAGGTCAGGCTGTTGCTTCATTGCAGATGATGGTGGTGCTTTAGGCGTACCAGGCTGATCTGCTGAAAGACCTGGATAAGGGTCAGGGTCTTTGAGCAGGCCACCACTGCTATTGGCAGATCTATGGCGGCCATGGTGGTAACGGAGAGACATCTGTGGGTGAACCTGGCAGATATCGGGAAGAAAGAGAAGTGCTTTCTCCTCGATGCTCCGGTTTTGCCTTCCGAACTTTTCAGTACCTCCGTTGAGGTGATGGTTGAGAAGTTTAGGGAGGTGAAGGTCTGCTCGGCAGCCTTCAAAACCTTCATTTCACAAAGGTCCAGGTCTAAACCCGAACAACACAGGGGTCCTGGCCCATCTGAGTCTGAGGATCAGAGACGGGCACAGATGGCTAGTGTCGCAACTCGTACTCCTCCCCCATCTGCGGGTGGGGTTAAGAGGAAGCGCAAGTCAAAGGGAGGTAGGCAAGACCAAAGGGAGGTGATCCAGAGGTGTTCTCAACACTCTCGTCTGGACCAGAGTAAGACCTGAAATATCTACTCACCTCCCTTGGGGGGTTTTAACATATGCCCTCATCTTCCTCTTCCTAATTCCCCTGTAACCACCATCAATTTCACCTGACCAAGGTTAGGTGGGAACCTCCTGTGCTTGCATTGCAGTCTCTCATACTGGACCTATGATGTTTTTGGTTAGGTTCTGTGTCACATAGAATCTACATTACTGATGGTCCTTAGGTTTCTTCGGACTTCTTCTCCTGAACTGAGCTCATGCGCTGGAACAATGGTGGGTGACCTTGCTTAGGGTACGTCCTTGGCAAGCACCCTCTCTGCAGGACTCAGAACCCTTCTTATCGACTCATTACGGTGATGGCATCACTGGTCAATGGACCCAGACTCGGCCTCATGCCTCCTGGATCATGTGGCCAAGTCATTAGGCTTCTGTGGAAGCCTTATTGGTCATCAGATCACCAGTATAGCACTGCAATCCCAGGACCTGTGGGTCCTTCCTTCTGGCAAGCTCTCCAAAGTGTATGCTTTGCGAGATGTCCCACTCCCCCCCTCCCCGTCGGAGAATTTGAATTCCCCGCTCTGTGGGCTCCACGGCATAGCCTTGTAAGGGGTCAGCCCCACTCTCAGCTGAGAGTTGAGTGCTTAGCTATGTAGTTACTGCTAGCCAGACCAGGCTTGTGACCATGATGAGTCGGTGACCCCTCATATGACAGATTATTCTTTGGGATGTGCCATTTCTATCCATGGGCGCTCTGTGTATGCTATGGACTGCTTCCTCAGAGTGCCACGGTCACACAGGGTCTCTGGACCTTTCTAGTAAACAGCCTCTATGACCCCTTTGTAACGGTGTTCCTAAAATCCATGTTATGGTAAGTGTGCACGCTAAGTCTCTGTGCACTTTCAAAAATCCACACTGTGTGTTAGGCAGGCACTTCCCTCAGCATGGCAGCGTGGGTATATCGTTCCCCATAGTGACCCCTAGAGGACGCAGATGGATAGTTTTTGTATCTATGCTTCAGACACAGGTCACACCAAGGCATTCCCCATAGTGACCCCTAGAGGACGCAGTGTCTCGTTCCCTTATCAGGGAACCATGCTATTAGATGGATCATAACTGTAATACTAAAGAAGAATATTTGCTATATACTGTATGGCTTAATTTAATGTCTTTAATGGCACAACATTCTGCTGTAAATGGACTGCAAAATATATATATATTTTTTTTAAAGAATCTAATTGTTTCATTGTATCATTACAAAAAAGCCACCAGTGTCATCAAAGTAGTCAATATGACTACTTATTGACTATTTCAGTAAGTGTGACGGGTTATGTAACACAGACTATTTATTTTTATATAATTCACTGACGTCCTTCCCCGTGCCAAATCTCACATCTAGCCAGTGTTTGCATCCAGATTCAAAATGGCACATTACTGTAACTGGCACCAAAATTACATTATATATTTGTATGACACACATTTTTGAATTATTTTATGAGAAGCATTATATGTTAACCGCTTATGAGATCATTTTAAAACTGCACTTCTAATAAATGCATGCTTTCCTATAGCACATTCACACACACAAGTTATGCTTTGCTAAGCAAAGCTTACTTGTAATATAGTAATAGTGTAATGCAGGGATGAGGCAAGTCCAAGTTATCTAAAACTTCAAAGGTCAGCAGTTAATCAAAAGAGGGATTATCTTCTAATTAACAAACTATGGGTTAAAGGATAATTAAAAGGATAATCAAATGAGGATTTGATTGTTCTTTAAATAGGGAATCATGGAAAGGGAAAGCATTTAGCCTGATGTGCTTGTCTCAAAAGACTTTGTCATGCATTCAACAGATATTTAATGTGCAAAATTTGCAGAACAGTGTTGCATTAAGTAATCAAACTTCATTAAAGCACTGAAATATAATCTTTAAAAAAAAAAGTTAGCACTTAGTGTTTGCAAAGGCTAGTATCATTCATACTAAAGCTAATATTTGTGTTTAAACTGAGGGGCTTGCTGAGATGTTTTATTGATTTTCAGATTTACATAAAACAATTGAAAAATTCTTTTAACTTGGTCCAGTAAACTACTGCCCACAATGTCCTAGCATCATAGCGGTGGGTATTGCATGAGTAAACATCACTCATTTTCTTCGAAAAACATAAAAATTCCGTTTGACTCACCATTTAAGGCCAGAACCAAGAAAAGCATCATAAAAGAGCCATTGTGTGTGTGATTGTCTGGCTACAGAAATAGAAGTATGTGTCTAAGTCATTTCCACTAATGACTGAGAAGCAAGTTCTTCTTCTACTAAAATTGACAAGTTGTCATTGGACTAACCTCCTGTCAACCACAGTCAACTAAGAAGTCAAAAAGAAGATGGTATTTAAAATGACATGGGTTGGGGAGTCCATGCCAGTGGGTAAAGATGTCAACGAGCTGACCTTTCAGAGGATCTGATGAGGACATGCTTTGGTTTTTTGGAATATAGCTTTTAGCATGTCTTACCAGATTTCAGCCTATCATCCATGGTCACCCCCCCCCTACCCCCCACCCCCCTATAATTAAAGTTCATTGTACACCACAGCATAACATTATGCATAGAATTAGTATTGTTGAATTCGGTGGACAAGAAACATCTGAATGTATCCAGACATTGAGGTTAGCAACTTTCCTCTCAGATGAGGCAGTGTGTACACCTAGGACAAACACTCTCCTTTCCCGCTTCATTTTCTTTTTTATCTACTGTTGTTGTTCCTTTATCGTTGCAGCCCCCAACATTATCGAAGCAGCACAGCTCAGCAGATTCAACAATGAACATCAGAAGCGAGACACATTTGTCACTTGACCTGCAGTGGTGCTGGAGAATAATAGAGCCATAGAGGCACAGCACCTGCAATATCACTGTGTTTCAGAGAGCCAAACAATGACACGGCAATTGAGAAATGGCAAGAATAATAGCAGGGCATGGAAGAAATTTCATGGGCTTTGTGTATTTGCACTCTGGATAATGGTGATATTAGCATTTTTTTTTTTTTTTTTTTTTTTTTTTAGTAGGTGAAAACAGCACAGAGATTTCACTTGGCATTAAATTAACATGTATTTTTCTGCAATGTATCATTTTCTTCTGCATCATTAATGATTAGCTAACATTTTTGAATCAAAGATAGTGAGAAAAGAGATATTTTGAAATAAACTATAGATTAAAAATATGGTTCCCCTTTAGGAACTCGAGCTGCGTCTACAAACGCTTTTGGGGAACGCCTTCAGCATAGACACGCTCTGAATCACATGTGTAATCAGTCCAATAGAGAAGCGAGACGTCATAGGCGGGTGACGTCACGGACCAGGAAGCTTTAAAGCATGTGCGCTGGAACCGGCATTCAGCTTCATTCATTCAGCGAAGCGCTCTGTGTGTGTGTTGTCTAACGTGCAAAGTGTCTGTTTTTCTGTACTAGTTTGTACCACTTTATTTTGAGACATGATGCCAAAAAAGTCACAAAAAGAGAAGCATTCTGATAAAAGCAAGCCACGTTACAAGCCGTGTGTTCCTCCCTGGTCGCGTTTTATTCCGAGCGGGGATACACACAGTTTGTGCGTGGTTTGCTTGGGAGCGGATCACGCTGAGTCAGCTCTCGAGGGGGCCGACTGCCCGCACTGCGAGCGGCTTCCCCTGCGTGCTCTCCGCTCCCGGAAGGCTCTCTTCAAAGAGGGAGCCTTCACCAGCGTTCCTCGCGGGTCGGGCCCCGCTTCCGCCGAGGCGGAGCGGCGGCTGCACTCATGGGGTTCGCAGTTGGATCTGCTGGAGGGAATGGAGACGGGTGAACCCCTATCTCCTTCCTCACCCGGTAGATCCGGGGCCCGTTCTCAGGGATTGGAAGCCCGCTCTGCGGTTACTTCCCCCCCAGGGAACAGCCTCAACGCTCCGGATTTCTTCCTCCGTGGAGGTTGAGTCTGAGTGCGTTGAGGTGGCCCCACAATCGCCCCAGTATGAGGAGTTGTTGGAGGTAGTTACTCGTGCGGTAGCCAAGTTAAACATTGACTGGCCCGCCGAGAAACAAGCTGAACCGCAGCGAAGCAAGTTAGACGAACGCTTCCTGCGTAATAGACCGCCTCCTTCACACCTGAGCCTGCCGTTCTTCCCCCGATCTCCACACTGAGGTGTCGAGATCGTGGGGGAAACCATTCTCAGCCCGTCTCTTCGTCCCCGCCTCTGACTATTATGGGAATGTGGCAGGGACTACAGAGTGTGGATATAGAGCGATCCCTCGGGTAGAACAGACGCTTGCGAGCTATCTGTCTCCCGAAGTGGCATTGTCTCTAAAGGCTCCGGTCTCCGGCTCTGTCAATTCCGTCGTCGACAGGTACCAGGAGGCTCGTAAACAAGCGGCGGCGTTTCAGCGGTTTCTCCCTCGTCGCGTTTTAACTCTGGGGGCTGCTGGGCGGGAGCAGCCCCAGCCGAGTACCAGCTCCTCATACAGGGCAGTGCAAAAGCAGAGCGTCGCTTCTCATGCTCCTCCGCAGCGGGACTGAGAACAGCGGCACTCGAAGTCGGGGGCTTCTAAGCCGAGGCCCGACCTGAGGATCGTGCTTCAGGCGAAGAAGTCCTCGACGAAGCGGTCCCGACGGTTGTGCAGGACCGCTGAGGGCAGCCCCTGCTGGGGAGGGGCGGGGTGCACCGCATCCCAAGGTGTCCGTCTCTCCTCAGTGCCCTCAGGAGACCATCATGCGCACCCTGCCGGTGTTCCAGGACGCAGTGGTCTCCGGCGAGCCCATACCTCAGTCTCTTCCGCCCGGCAACGTAGCAGAGCTGAGGAGCTCGCCACCCCTGCGGGGGTCTCTAGAACAGTTAGTTCGGTTAGTTCCTGCCGGTGTGCCGTTACAGGACACCGAGCTAGCAGTTCACACAAATCCAAGGCTGGTCTCGAGAGATTGGTTCCCCTAGTAGATTATTTGGCAGCGTGGAAACTACTGCCAAATGTATCTGCATGGGTCCTGTGCACTGTAGAGCGAGGTTATCGCATTCAATTCGGCGCTCTGCCGCCACCTTTCAATGGGGTCTTCCCCACTGTGGTGAATCCCGAGCAGGGTCTGGTAATGGAACAGGAAGTAGAAACTCTGTTGAGGAAGGAGGCCATCGAGGTGGTCCCTCCTCACAACAGGGAGTCCGGGTTCTACAGCCGGTACTTCATTGTTCCGAAGAAGGATGGGGGTCTGCGTCCCATTTTAGATCTAAGACAGCTGAATCGCTCAGTCATGAGATTGAAATTCAAAATGTTGACTATCAATGAAGTAGTGTCACAGATCAGGTCCGAGGACTGGTTTGTGACAATAGATCTAAAAGATGCCTACTTCCACGTCTCCATCCTTCCTCAACACAGGAAGTTCCGTTCGGCCTAGCACTCTCCCCCCGCACTTTCACGAAGTGTGTGGATGCTGCTCTGGCTGCGCTGCAACTCCGGGGCATCCGCATACTAAATTACATAGACGATTGGTTGATTCTGGCTCATTCGGAGCACATGGCGGTTCAACATCGAGATGTTGTTCTTGCTCATATGAAAGAGCTGGGGTTGAGACTGAACGCCAAGAAAAGTGTGCTGTCTCCATTACAGAGAACCACTTATCTAGGCGTGGTGTGGGATTCGACCACGATGCAGGCACGTTTGTCACCTGCTCAGATCGAGTCGATCCTCACTGCAGTCACGAGAGTGAAAGAAGGCCGGTCACTCACTGTAAAGCAGTTCCAGCGACTACTGGGTCTGATGGCAGCTGCGTCCAATGTGATACCTTTTGGCCTGCTGTACATGAGACCCCTACAGTGGTGGCTCAGGACCAAGGGGTTCTCCCCGAGGGGAAACCCGTTCTGCATGATCAAGGTCACACGGCGATGCCTACGTGCCTTAGACATGTGGAAGAATCCTTGGTTCCTGTCTCAGGGCCCAGTGTTAGGAGCTCCTTGTCGCCGCGTAACGCTAGCAACGGATGCGTCTCTCACCGGTTGGGGTGTGGTCATGAGAGGCCACTCACTTGGCACATCAACTGCCTAGAGATGCTGGCTGTGTTTCGAGCGTTGAAACACTTTCTCCCGGACCTAATAGGCCGCCATGTGTTGGTTCGCACCGACAACACAGCGGTGGTCTATTACATCAACCACCAGGGAGGTCTGCGTTCACGCCCCTTGTACAAGCTGGCGCACCAGATCCTTGTGTGGTCCCAGGACAAACTTCTCTCGCTGAGAGCAGTTCATGTTCCTGGGCATCTCAATATGGGAGCAGACATCCTGTCAAGGCAGGGGCCAAGGCCCGGGGAATGGATGGTTGTTGAGACCGAGGTTGTTGAGACCATCCTCCAATCCAGAGCTCCCTCCAGGAAACTGTACGCCCTGAAGTGGAAACTTTTTACTTCATGGTGCGGACACCGCCAGCAGGACCCAGTTAACTGCCCAGTTGGTACAGTGCTGGAGTATCTGCAGGATCGGTTCTCCGCAGGATTAGCCCACTCCACCTTGAGGGTCTACGTGGCGGCTATTTCGGCCTACCACGCCCCACTTGGTGGCCTGTCAGTGGGCAAGGACCCCTTGTAGTATGTTTCCTCCGCGGTGCGCTGAGGCTGAGGACTCCAGTACGGCCTCGGGTCCCTACGTGGGGGCACTGGACACATACGTCCACAGAGCTGCCCTGTGGTGAAATTCCGACCAATTGTTTGTCTGTTATGGCCCCCCCTAAGAGGGGTCTCCTGCTTCCAAACATACTCTTAGTCGCTGGATCGTGGATGCCATCTCTCTAGCTTATGAGTTCTCGGGCCTTCCCTCTCCCTTGGGGGTTAAGGCCCATTCTACCCGAGGCATCTCTGCCTCAAAAGCTTTCATGTCGGGTGTCCCTATGCAGGACATCTGTGATGCTGCGGGGTGGTCCACGCCCCTGACCTTCGTCAGGTTCTATGACCTAGACCTGCGAGTTGCTCCTGGCTCTTCTGTCCTTCGTCCTAGCACACACTAGGCAGGGACTTGGAATTATGGGGCCGTGGGCATATCGTTCCCCAAAGCGTTTGTAGATACAGCTTGAATTCCTGAAGGGGAACGTCTCAGGTTACGACTGTAACCCCGGTTCCCCGAAGGGAACGAGATGCTGCGTCTCGTGCCATACTTCCTGCATCCCTGCAAGCGTTCGCTTCTTCCTTAAGCTGAATGCCGGTTCCAGCGTACATGCTTCAAAGCTTCCTGGTCCGTGACGTCACCCGCCTATGACGTCTCGCTTCTCTACTGGACTGATTACACGTGATTCAGAGTGTGTTTACGCTGAAGGCGTTCCCCAAAAGCGTTTGTAGACGCAGCGTCTCGTTCCCTTGGGGAACCGGGGTTACAGTCATAACCTGAGACGCTTTTTGTTGTAGTACTACTGTACCAGCTAGGTGCCAGTGGATATAAACAAAGTCCCTTGTAAGAAAAGTTATGATTAGTGGAATGGGAAAATGCCAAAATCTGTCTGACAAACTCACATTGAAATAACATTCTAAATCAGCAATAAACATCTGACATATTACACTTTATTTTGATAGTCCACTTTAGACTTTCTACTAACTGTAAGTTAATTTGCATGTCAACTAAAGTTACTTATAGTTAGTAGTTATTACTGTATGCGTAATTACTTGATTCTTGAATAAATTATGACTTTATTTTAACCAGTTAGTATTGCCTCATCATTAGTTTATATCTAAATATAGTCATACTAAAGCCTGTTTTTCACTTAGGTCTATTTGTATTACTAAAAAATATCAGATTACTCAACTGCCAAAATAATCAGTAGATTACTTTATTACCAAAATAATCATTAGTTACAGCCCTAGATTAGTTATTATTTAGTTTATTTTATTAGTATTTTGCGTAGTGTGATTTAAGGATACATATTGGTTTCACTTTATATTGATGTTATTTGACACATTTTGTTGACTATAAGTAACATTGCATCTACATGTCTACTAACTCTCATTAGAGTGTTAGTAGAGTATTAGTAGACTGGTAGGGTTAGGGTTAGAATAAGTTGGCTTGTACTTGCAAAGTTACTTATAGTCAATAGACAGTCTACTAATACTCTAATGAGAGTTAGTTGACATGTAGGTGCAACATTACTTTTTTGTCAACAAAATGTTCAAAAGGGACCATCAAAATAAAGTGTTACCCAAACACTTTGTCACATGGCCTTCATTGTTTGGTATGTATATAGCCCTCATCTAGCCATTGTCCCTTGTTGTGTATTGATGTTGTAATCCTCCTGTTTGGTGAATCTATATTTCAAGTCTGTTCATGCCAAGTCTGTTCATGCCATGCCATGCCAAGTCAAGTCTGTTAATGTCAAGTTTGTTCAAGTCAAGTCTCTGTTTGGATTATGTTTGGATATTGGATTTCACTGTAAATAAACTGCACTTGTGTTCATCCACATCTCGCCTTCAGTGGACTTAATCATGACAAGCTCTCATTCTTCAGGTCAATCATATATTCATGACAAAAAATTACAATGCAGATTGTGTCAAGGAGCTTTACAGTAATAAATAGGAAAAATAGTGTGTAATAATACAAAGGGATAATAAACACTCTATTTTCAGTTAAAGTCAATTCATCATTGAGTTCAGTGATGCCATCATCCAGCTCAGTTCAGTTAGGTCTGTGCAATCAAGTTGATGATACCGCTGGAAATTAAGTGTCCCCAACTAAGCAAGCCAGAGGCGACAGCGACAAGGAACCAAAACTTCATCAGTGACAGAAATGGAGAAAAAAAAAAAAAAAAACTTTCAAATGTTAAAGTTGTCACAGCCATTTCAAGCTTTTGTGCTCCACTTTCTTTGTACCATTTTGTTTTATTAGTTTATTAGAATTTGCAGGATAATAACGATTTGTTTGATAATTGCGATCTCTGAATTTTAGTCCTTGAAAACCAAAAAAAGTAGTGCTTGAAAATTAAGTTTCATTTTGAAGTTTCTGTACAAGCCCTGGGGTAGGTACTGTATACACGGCAGGGTAGCACAAATTGACGCAACACCGGACGTAACAAGCTTGCTTGGTAGCTCAGGCTACTTAGGATGTGGAAACCTCAGTAAGAACCCCGTGAAAAACATGACTCACAATATAGGAGCTGAAAGATGAGATATCGAAAAACAACAGAGCAAATGTAACATAAAAAGCAATCGCAAACATGAAACGGCATGCTTGCAATTGCATTTTTACATCTTTTTTGTTGTTGTTGTTGTTGTTCATATACTATCGGGTAGGTTTAGGTGTAGTGCAGATGGTACATTAGTTTTAAAATGTCAAATAAATTACATTTTCTACATCTTACATTGTGTTTTATTAACGTCGACACCTACCCAACCCTAAACCTACCCCTTACAATTATGCAAAAACAGTAGTTATTGTACAGTACAACTGTATACCAGCCTTTATCATAAAACACCAACACGTTCTCACTCCCACATATTGGCGCTTGGTCAGGACCCTTTGGCGTTGTTTTTTGACGCTCAAAGTACCCCTTTAGCATCACTTTTGGACATGCAGGGTCCTCCATTGATTTCATGGTTTGCATGGATTTGTAAATATATTAATAATTTTATATACATTTATACTTTTATTGGATCACCTAAACCCACCCTTACCCTAAACTTACCCACTTCTGAACAATATAAAACATGTAACAGGCAAATATAGGGATTTAGGGGCAGGGGCTGGGTTTACGTGCTCGTAAATGTGTAAATAAAACTTGTGGCTGTTTACACTGAAAATCCACAACCCAACATATATGCAATAATGGCAATATTATTACCCAATGTATAATTTAATCATGACGATAAAATTCCCAATGTCTTTTGCGTCAGCATTATGATGACAAGGGTCATAAAGCAATTAAAGCAGTGAAGGACCCTGCATGTCGAAAAAAGTGATGCCAAAGGGTCCTGACCAAGCGTCAACATGTGACAAGTTGGGAGTGAAAACGTGTTGAACATACCATATGTATGTTCATCTTTTCCAGGGGAAAAAAAGAACACCCTTTTAGTGCTACTCAGTGGACATTTCTGTTGGAAACTGCTTTGATATGTAGTTACTGGTAAGTATTTTGTGTCTGGCAGTTCATTTTCACTGTGAGACTAGGTTGCCCTGCTGGTACTCCATTGGTAACTTCACCTTCATACATGGGTGTCATTTTCACGCCTAGAGACGGCAAAGCGTGACACTCACACACATCCTAGAGTGGACCGGCATGTCTATTACATGCTTTAGCGTGATATGCTGCGTTGCGCATTCAAATCTTGATTCAAACAATAGAGTGGACCATTGTATTTATACAGTTCTTGATATATATTAGCAAATGGGTTACCATGATGAATTGGCTTCTAGCAGGTGAAGACTTTTTTTTTTTTTTTTTTTTTTTTTTTTCGGTGGGCAGAGAGACGCTCAAAAAGTATAGCACAGAGAGCCACTCAAAAAAAGTTACCAGTTATACTGTAGGTCACAATTTATTTTGATATGAGAGGGGGGCGGTCGGGCAGAACGGAGAGTGGGCACAATGCCGTGAAACTGTCACAGATGAGCCATAGACAGTGAAGTGTGCGGCTGTGAACAAACGCCACCCCGGGGAGTGCTCCCGTCCTTGCCTACTGTATATTGCCTCTTCCAGGATCCAGCATTGGTTCTGACTGAGTGCTTGTGCTGACTTTGCAGGAAATGTTGTGCATTTTGAGAAGTACAGTTGTCAAGGAAAGAAACTACAGGCAAAAACATTGTTTTTCTTCATTCACTTGTCAATTTTGAGATTTTGGGTTATCTGACCTTTTGTAGTGTTCAGACTTTAGCCCTTTAGTCCAGGTTGAGCCATGCTCCTGATACACACTAGAATAAATGGAAGGTATACATATAGTTGAGTATACAGTGATGTAATCTGCTAATATAAAGACAAACTACTGCATCATAAAAAATGTCTTGATACTACAGACCCATCCTGTTGAAATTCCCAATGTGAGCGTTATAGCATCTACCTATAAGCATTGCCTACATTTTTTTTTTTTTTTTTATGATTTTTAGGCAATACATTTAAAAACTGCTTTGGCAGTACTTTCTATGTATTGGCAATACTTTATACAGCTCAAAATATTACCAACAATATAAACGTTATTCTTACATTTACTTTATAAAAAATAGTAAATTTTATACTATATTAAACTATATTAAAAGGCCCTCTACTTGCTAAAGATGAAAGAATTATAATTATCATTATAGATTGTATTCAACAGATTTTTCAGCAATGTTTTGATCATGTTGATAATAAGGCCTTAAATCAAATATGACACAGTTGCTTATTTTAGTAGCATGCTTTATAGGGGAGACTTTGAAAATCCCATGGGAATGTTTGACATACTTCTTTCAATGTACTATGATCACCGTGATCTTAATTTCTTCTGCTATATAGAACAGATAGCATGCTAATTGGGATGCAGCCAAGCACTTCCACAAAACTCCAGAGTCAGCTCTCTGAACAAGTCTCCGCTGCTAATTTGGCATGATGAAACATATCTGTTGGTCATTTTACAATATATTGAACTTCTTCAAAGCGGATGGACAGGCTAATTGCCCGAGTACTTCACAGCTTGGGATCTAGTGCTCCTTTAGCCTTTCTTTATCAGACAGAGCTGGGAATATGATGTGCATTTCAAAGCAGCGGCAGATTAATTGTTAGCTTGACATGTATGTTAACCATGCTCTCTCTATACGCTCTGTGCCCTTTCTAATGTTGGCTGGAATTGTGGAAAGTTGAAAGGTTGCCTGGCAATTAGTGGCTAATTCAAGCCGCTTCTGTGTGTGTTGCCATCTGCTGTCTGCTAATTAAAGAGGTGATGGATTCGGTTCAAATAAGATCACTGAAAATTGATTAAACAATTTCTTGAAATGATGACTCCACCAATATGGAATGCAAAAATAATTGTTTGGGTTCAGGAGGTAATTAAAGACCATTGTATTGCTGTCAGCATCATAGGTTGTGTGGAGTGAAACCTCAGGTTTGCATTCAAAACCCATTTTATTTTAAGAATGTGAAGTATTTCTCAGTGAAATTGTATTTAAAAAAAAAAAAAAAAAACACATGAGGAATAGTTTTATCAAGATAAGTCTGGGTCCACAAACATAAAGACATTATGAGTCTTAAACATTAACATGCAATGTCCAAAACTTCTGTAGGCCTTCAAGATAGAATAAATGAAAGTGCCCTTCTAAATCTGAATCAGACCTTTGAAATGTTGCTTACAAATAATGTGTCCGTGCTTTCTGGTCTGCTAGGTCTTGTTTCTTTCTCTCTCATCCTTGCCATCTGCTTTACCATGATAAAGAACAAAGCATTTATGTTATACCTCAAAGTGAACACTTCTGAGGAGACATTCTCACAGAATGCAATTTTGCCTTTCATCTCTGTAATTTTTTTTAATGTGTTGGTCCATGATGTATGCAAGTCAGACAAAAGTCTTTGACTGTTGCACAGCATCACACTGTTTTTTTTTTTTTTTTTTTTTTTTTTCCCAGCATCTCACTCCATGAACATTTATTTATTTGAATAATATTACTGATATGATCACCATTGACAACTGCACCTCTTTAACCAGTGGTAACCTGGAATTGTTGGTCTACCTGATATATGTTTAGGTCTATTCAGTGATGCAAAATAATATTTTGACTTAAAACCAAATTTAAAGGTTGCCATTGTTAGGTTATCAAATTTTTTAGTGCAAATACAATACTGCATTTTGCTAATTTTACACTGCTTACTTCGGTCTACAAGCGCCACTAGAGACACTATTCTTGACACTGGGAAGAAAGTGGGGAAATGACAGAGCACAGTTCAACCGAGTACACTATACCCTTAATAATGTTTCATGAATGGAAACCCCTAGCCAGGATTAATATGTCACAAGGGTTCACAATTCAAATTTTTCTATCAGTAGGTAGGTCAAAGTTTTTATGTGGTCATGTCTGGTCCATTTAATAAATTTTATCTTGTCAAAGAGAACAGTGCATGGCCTTAGGCTTCCACAGTCCATATGAGAAACAAATTAATACATGCTCTTCCTTATCAAATAATTCTCCACTGGCCATGTACGGTATTTGACGAAAGCTTCTGGGCTTAGTGTACTGTATTAAAATAGGGTATCACAGGGGAGATAGTGTAATTTTATTTTAATTCCTGATGAATGCAGTAGTCCACATCCACGGTTGTTTATTTCATTCTAGGTAGTGGAAATCGTTTTACTTTCCTTTTTCTTTTTTTTTTTCTTTCCATTTAATGAAAGTATCAACTGCTCTTGATCAACCTTAGGGGTCATTTGCTGGAGGCCTGTTGCACTTCAAAGCACGTCATTTTGTGAATGTTCATAAATATATAATGACCTTTAAAGACCAAATGAAATGCTGTAACGAGCACAGTTTCTTTTCAATGTTGATATATTTTCCCAGCAGAGAGTTGGGGCACAACAAAACAAAATACGTAGTAACGTTTAGTTTATGTTGTAGCTATGAACCCTGTGCTGTTTATATTATGGGAGAAGGGATAATATCATTCTAGAGAGCATGTTATTGGACACAAATGTGGGCATCCCTTGAATGTGAGATGAGTCATCAATATTTTTGGTCCATACTGCATTTAGAATGTGTATGTCTTCTAAAAGTCAACATCTTTTTTTTTTTTTTTCTTTAGAGAATTAAGTTTATAGATGGCCTTGAAGCTAATAGACATGGACTAAAAGCTTTAACTATAATTTTGAGTTTCAAAGAGTTGGCAGTGACTGTGAAATTCAAAACCTGGAAAGTGGTTACTAGTTGAAAATTAATTTTGATGTTCTTTCCACATAAGTGACTTGGCACCATCGTGCACATCTCACCTCATTTGTCATCATATTTTCAAAAGATTTATTTTGGCAATCAATGTGCCGCATCTAATTAAGCCTGTCTCTTGACTGTCCAGGTAGGCCTCACGCGAAGGACAATGCAATGAAAACCTGACAATAAAAGAAATTCCAATAGAATATAATTAACTAAAATATTCTACAATTCAAGCACTTGATTAAATCAGTGGATTGACAGAAATTAATTTTACCGTCAGTAACTCACGAGTAATAATGAAAAGTCAAATATGAATCAAGTTTCTCATTATGGGCTGTGAAGTCAGTGGTGTAAAATGGAAATATGGGGATTATCTAGGGATGAATTAGTGGAAGTGTTCTGTGTGTGTATATGCTAATCTGCATTTTGCCATGTTGTGAAAACGATTGTTTGCACTTTATTAGTGTGTTCAGCCTTTTATTCAAAAGCTTGTCGAAGTTCACAGCTTGCTATTTGAAAAGAAAAGGTGGAATAATTTTGCTGCTCAACATGCCTTGATATAAATTTTAATTACTATTGGGGAAAACAATGAAAGAATAATTAAAATGTGTATTGTCCATCAAAAAGTTCAGACTGTTGAAGGTCCTTTGTACAGCACATTCACATGATTTGGCGCATTTGATATTATAATTCATTCAACAATTTAATGTCATTCAAAACCTGGATGTTGTTATTTTTTCCATGGAACACAACAGTTTTTCTAGAAAATTGTAGCAGTATTACATTTTGGCAAATTTGGTGGCAAAAATTAATTCATTAGAATTTACCAAAATATACTAACATACCAACATACTGACTAATCAGCTGATGAAACATTTTTTTGTACTTTCAGTAGAAAACAACTTCATGAAACAGTTTTGGAAGTTGGGAGCTGTACAAATTACACAATCAAGGACCTTTGTACGTACCATTATAAAGACTATGGGCCCTATCACACACCCGGTGCAGTCCAACACCAGGTGCGAAGCAGGTGTTTTTTGCTAGTTTCAGCCTGACACAGTTATCATTTTCACGTCCAGTGTCATGTTAATTAACCCTTGTGTGACCTTTTGGACGTTTTTTGTCGGTTTCAGTTTTTTTTATTTTATTTATTTATTTTAATAATTTTGCCTGTGTTTTTTTTGGCACAGGTGTGTATTTTTACTAGAATTTTACTATTTCATCCCCATTTTCTTTAATAAATATATTTTGCACTAGGTACAAAAAATAGTTCCTCTCAGGACAAAAATGTCCCCACTGAAACCCATTAAAACTGCTATTTTTAATCACAGTGGCATTTAACTGAAAAATGATGCAATTTTTGTTAGTAGACTTTCATTCTGTTGGCAAGGCTTCAAATTTTTATTTTTTACTTTTTTTTTTTTATTTTTATTTTTTATTTTTTATTTATTTTTTTTTTTACCAGATGCTGTCATTTTTGATTTGGCCAATAAAGCAAATGCTCACTTTATTTCTGCTTCTGCATATTATGGAGCCAATTGGATAAATAATGCAGCTATAATTGTGAGGGTGTGTTGGTTTGGATGTCAGAGTGTGGTTTGTACGTGTGTCATAAAAAAAAAAAAAAAATACATACAAAAAAAAATGTGTGTGTGCTTGTAATATTTGAGAGAGAAAAACTCTACTGCAAATTACAAATCAAATCACTGTGTGCACCAGCGGAGTTCCCATTCAGTCGTACTCTATGACGTTACGTCATAACTGACGTTTCTGTCAGGACCACTGTCGTCAAAATGATCAATTAGCATACAGTTTGGTTTGGCGGCATGGTTCTGTTCTGGGCAAAAAAACTCCCTGCCCATCCATGCAGCATGTCATGCTTGAGTAGGGAGACCTGCAATAATAACCCCCCAGGGTAAACAGAACAGAACACAGCAGATATCATTAATGTACTTAGTGTAAGACATTATTCAGATAAAAGGAGTCTGATTCAATGAGGAATATCAGAAGCCAAGTCCTGACTGAGGCAAAAGGAGGAGCTGGGGATGGAGAAGGCTGTTTTGCTCCTGAGCAAGTGAGTGTAGCAGCGAAGGGGTGCTCTTCTTTATAAACAGCTAAGAATAGCAGCAAGCCCCTTTAGTGTGGTACCTGCCTGGGGAATTTAACATTCTAACCTGTATAAGCTAGAGTTAAAGTGTTTTTTTTTAAATTATTATTTATTTATTTTTTTATTGTATGTCATTTGTTATGTCATATTCTTAACATCTATTAGTTGTATTATTAATATACGAAAGAAAGCAATAAATGATGGCCAAATTAAATGATACTTGTAGATTTATACTAAATCGCCAGTAGGTGGCGTCGCCTCTTTCATTCATTCAGCAAGGAAGCGGCTGTAGTTATGAATGGGTCATTCGTTGGAACTATAGTTTGTTGTAAAATAATAAAAAAAAAAAAATATATATATATATATATTTAAAATAGGCTACATTTAAAATGTTCACTTAATATTACCTTTTGTTGAAATGTTATAAATAGTCAACATTTGCAACTTTTGGATATTCAGAGAAAATTGCATTCTTGCTTGTATTATAAACATGAAAAACAATAACTCGCACAGGGCATGTTTCTGAATCAAAGATCTTTATTTACAGTCTGTGTCAATATTTGTTCTTCATGCTATTAAGTGTTACAAATCTACTTTAAAATACAATGAACAACAGCGCAATTTGCTAAAGCAGCATACTTTGTGGGCATTCTATCATACGCACGCACAAATGGCAAAGCTCAGCATTTTGTTTGTGTACCAGCAGGTACGTACAAGCAGGTTTAGCAACAAACATGATGCTGAACAGTAGATAAGCCTTAACAAGCAAGCAAAATCCCAATATCGTGATAGCGTTAAAGCAAGACCTTCTGATATAGCATAGACAGCATGCCCTTTACAGAAGAGGACAAGCAGTGAAGGGTGCTCTTCTTTATTAAGAAGCTGAGAAGAGCAGCATGACCCTTTATTGCAGTACAGCAAATGGTGCAACAGGCATGTTGCCATTATCCACATAATCGTTAGCTTTAATAACAATTTTTTTTTCTCTCTCTTTTTAGTAGCAAAATCTAAATACAGCGCGTTAGATATCATATCAAGAATGTTACCGATACACTAGATAGCTTTAATCAACAGCATATCACCGACTAAAACACAGCGTTTTGGAAATATTAGTTGGATAAATTTAATGGGACCGCATTCCCAATACTAAAACAGCAAGCCTGTTTCACATCCAACAGCCTTGACAACAGATTTAAAAACAAGCCTCGCTGTGGTAAGTTTAACTAGTAATATTACCAGCGTGTCATAACACAACCAATAAGCCTAAGCAACAGCGTGCCTAGCAAACAACCCTACTGAATAACTAGCCTTAAAATACAAGCAATATTTAATAGTATATTTGCCAACATAGCATTGGGCAATGAGAATGAAATAAATAATAGTTTAGCTTCATGAAGATATTCAGAAATAAATAAAGGGTGAAATGAAGTTGTTACGTGTATGCTTTTACCCCTTCTTGATATCTTGCTTCTAACAGGCAAAGCAGATCTCGTGATGCAAGCACATTAGCAGAACTCAGCGATAATTGTGGGCATCGCGGGCAAAGTGTTTACATCATGATGTGTCGTTGCGAGAAGCAGTGCTTGCTCAGGTCACTTCCACTTCCAGTCCATCAGTTAATATCAATAAACACGGCGAATTCGAGAATTTCAAGAACTCGAATCTGGTGAGAAACTCTGTGGGAAACAAACCCCTGTTGCGAAATCCTGATTGAACGCTTATAGAGAACGAAATCAACGACTATCTGCTTTGCTCCTGAGCAAACGACAAAGTTGCTGAATAATACTGAATAGAGCTTATATAGAAATGCCATGATAGGTGTTGTATTCCTATAGGTAGATGTGATAAGCTGAGAGTCAGCTGCTGCGAGCTTGACACACGTGACCTGCCAGAACTAACGCTATATGCTTAGTATTTGGGGCTGTCGTCTTCTGATACCGAAGATTCTGCTGAGCAGCTCCCCGTTGTGGCAGCTGCTCTGCCGGAGTTGAGGCTAAGTTGACGGGGATGTTCCCCCAGGCAACATCGACCGCGAGGTTGGAGGTTGGGTTTCCCGTCTTCCCCTGGGCGTTCGCGGTTTGACGATTGGGCTCCCAAGTAAGACCCCAAATACGTCAGTTATGACGCAACGGTTACATATGTAACCGAGACATTTTGCTGGCATCTAATGGGGAAAATGTGGTACTGCGTCCAAACAAAATCTTACTGAAAGCTATTTTTTTTTAGATATCAGCCTCAAATTTTGGAACTTGTTTAGATTTATGGCTTTGATTTTCTAGCAGGTTTGAGTTCAAGATATTTCATAAAATATATATTATATATAAAATATTGTTCATAAAGCATTTTCATAAACTTAAACCTCTATAACTTTTTACTTTTTAAACTTTTTTTTTTTACTTCAATATTAATCTGCCATGGGTCTTCTTTAAAATGAGACCAAACTTAACTCTGTGCTCCCAAGCTTCAAATTTGTATGCACAACATACACAAAATAGTTCCTCTCAGGACCTTAAGGACAAAAATGTCCTCACTGAAACTGCTGTTTTTAATCGCAGTGCCATTTAACTGTAAAATGATGCAATTTTTGTTAACAGGCTTTCATTCTTGGCAAGGTTATCAAATTTAATTTTTTACCAGATGGTGCCATTTTTCCAGGTATGGCCTATAAAGCAAATACTCACTATATTACATGTTTTATGCTTCTGCATATTATAGAGCCGATTGGATAAATAATGCAGCTATAATTGTGTGGGTGTGTTGGTATGGATGTCAGAGTGTGGTTTGTATGTGAAAAAAATAAAAAAAATGTGTGTGTGCGTGTGTGTTCTTGTAATATTTGAAAGAGAAAAAAATACTACAAATCATAAATCCAACCACTGTGTGCACCAGTATTGCTGGCACCTAATGAGGGAAATCTGGTACTGAACCCAAACAAAATCTTAGTTTAGAGTTCAACACGTTTCATAAAATATATATGTTATATAAAATATTGTTCATAAAGCATTTTCTTAAACTTAAACCTCTCTAATAATCTGCCATGTGTCTTCTTTAAAATGAGACCAAACCTAAGTCTGTGCTCTGTAGCTTAATTTTTTTATGACAGTTTTTTGACGTGGACATTTTTGTCCACTAAGGACCTTTTTTATTGACACACAAGGGTTAAATAGAAAACACACTTGTGCCCATCTGTTCGCCCATGTGCATTCTGGTCCAAAAACGAGGTGTGTTCGGGCACATTGTTGGCACTTTGCTATTTTGAGGCAACTGAAAATAATTGCACCAATAACCAACTAAAACCTGGTCTAAAGTCAATGGCACAGTATTTATTTATTTATTTTTTATTTTTGTTAGTGATATGGGCCTATAGGCGGGTGAACAACACACATACACTGTGGTTGTTACAAACACAGGGACGTGCAGCAGCACACAGACATGCCAAATTACAATGTAAAAGTTTATTATTGTGTACGTGGAGAATCCACGTAGTGAATCCGACATGGCGGAAGCGCAACTGGCTTTTATGGCTTGGGAGATTGGGAGATGGGAGATTAGACTCTGATTGGTTTATTGCACATTATGCCCAAAACACACCCATGACTCATTATGAGAAGAGGTGCAACCCTTTTGTACTGTTTTTTTTTTCTTCATTAAACTAGCAAAGGTGGATTCAGACATGTCCTGCGTGCACCTGCACCATGCGCTTCAGACCATGCGCTTAGATCGTTATAATAGGCCCCTATAAGTCTATCCCTCACAGCCTCGTTTTCATCCGTGTTAAATTCAATACGGCGTCTAACCTGAGTAAGGTCTATACATGATTAAAGAGCTAAGCTGTACTTCTAGTAGCACATCCAATATCTATCGAATGACTATTGGTACGAAAAGCAAAACTCAATAATATATGCTGCTTTCTTCTTTTCTTTTAACCAAATCAATTTTTTTTAAATCTCAAAATAAGGCTCTGTAAGTGCTGTCATCGGCAAATCGTTTAAATATCCTTTATCTCCGCCATCAGAGTGCTATGTTTTCCCCCCTACATGACTAATCCTGTTTTATAAGTCAAATTATTCCTGCCATCTACGGATACACAGAGGATGGTCTTTATTTAGTGCTACTTTTGACAGCAACAGATGGGACTCCACCCCAGGGTAGCACGCAGGGTAGCTTGACAAAGCAAGCCATATTTTACATTTAAATACCAGCAGTCGCTGCCAAATCTCTGCTCACGGAAACCAGATGCACTTGAGGAGTTTAACATCACAGATGCTATCAGCATATCAGGTGTGACCAGAAAAGTAGAGCGATATCTGAGTTAATCAAAACCAACACGGCACACATCACTGCTGTATGAGTGTTTATAAATGTACACACTCAAGCAGACACAAACATTTTCCCACCGCTGCGAATTCCCCCGCTATTAGCATGCAACGCTTCTGAAATCGCGGCGTGCTCTCTTGTGAACATTACTATGATTTACTATACAGACCATCTCGGTTTTCCTTTTTATCAGTGCCAACAAAAGCAACAGAATAGACTATAAAGACAAGCCAGTCACAAACAGATACATAAATTAGGAAAAGAAAATGAAATTCAATTTCCAGGGGCTAGCTGCCGCACTGTGCTCTCTCTCTCCTCCTTAATTAAAAAGCAGTCAGCTGAAGAGGGGCTATGAAGGCAGACAGAGGGGAGCATGAGCCCCCCTTTCATCATCCCTGTAGTGAGTGGTGGCAAACTCCACTGAGACAACAGGCCGGAATAACAAGGCTGAAGAAATTCCCTCCTCTGTGCTCCAGTTCCTTCTCTCTTTCTTGCGCTCTCTATTTCTCCAAGCGTAGAGGTTAAGCTCTAGTAGTTCAGCTCTAAAGCAACCACACGCAGGACCATGCAAACATGAGCCGTCTTAAACGGTGTAAGCTGTATTAGGATGATATGTAATCAAACATAAGGAACAGGTAAAAGTTAAGGGGTGAATTCACCAAACAGCTGCAGCACTTTTGTGCATAATGTTTAAGTATAAAAACCTGCTACTTATTCACTAACCACCCACAATCCAATTTAACCAGGTGCTAAATGCATTGGAATGGTGCTTATTGTTATATATGCCGAATAAATTATTATATAATATACTTATTACACTGCACCATCATATCATATTTGCTTGTTTCTTACTAAATTAGGGGTTCTGATGCATAGTGTCAGTTTTGCTCTGACAAGTCACACTTTCTCACAGTGCATTTCATAACACTTGTGTTTTCGACAACCATTTGTAAGTTGAAAAAGTCTTGTATTATCCCTTAATAAGCATAAAAACTGCCACAAAGACATGATTTCTGTTGTCCTCTGAACCAGGTTACAAGTATTTGTAATCCTGGTTTCAGCATGACCCAGATGTTTTCTGCTGCATCTGTAAGTGTTTGTGAGTGTGTTACTGCTTCCAAACAGTTACACAAATTACAGATTTTGTGTGGAGGAAAAAAAAGTGTCAGTAACTCAAGTTATTTCTAAAATTATACCCCCTCCCACACCCCCTAAATGTTAAAAATTTAAATTTGATTTATTTATTTATTATTTTATTTATTTATTTATTTTTTTTTTTAAATTAAATTCAACCAAAATTTTCTTTTTTTATTATTAAGATGATTATTACCTTAAAATGACTGGAAATGGCTGACTGGAAAACAAATAGTTTAATTTCAGTGACATCAAATGCAAATTATCTATAAGAAATGAATACAAAATCATTATATTATAACACTTTGTTACACTCTGTACCACTATATGCATATCTGTTGAAATCACTAAGAATGAACCAGACTGCAATGTTCAGTTGCTCTGGTTTGTATTACAATTAAGCCATTACTGTGACAGGGGCTTATAGGTGTCAGACCGTTTGGACTGTTTTTGTGTGTTTTTCCCCTGTGTTGCCCTTATTTGGTCTTCCTGTTCCGTTTCTCATTTATTACGTCACTGTTTGATTGTCTACACCTGTCTCCCCCTGATTAGTCAGTGTATATAAGTTTGGTTGTGTCCCCTGTTAGATGTTTGGTTCTTGTACGTCATTCGGTTATAAGTCATTCAGTCAGTTTGTATGCTTCTCTGTCAAGTTACGTTGTGTTTGCTGGTTCCCTGCTGTTTCCTGTCCGTTCCTGTTTCCCTGTGGATTATATTAAATAAACTCTATGCATTGGACCTCCTCGCTCCTCCTCGTCATTCCCCACACACAACACGTGACAGAAGAACCGACCCAACAAAATGCTCTGGGCTGAGGATTTCCTCTTCAATATCCAGCAGTCGGAGAGATCGTTGGAGCAATACGTTGAGGAATTTCTGAGCATAGTTCATCTGGTGAGTTGGAGCGATGCACATATTAACGCGTGTTTTCAGATGGGGCTAAATGATGACAGATTGTTCCGTTCCATAACTCCTGATGATTGCCGCAAACCTGTAGCGGAATTCATCAGTTATGTCCTTGCCCTTTGTAATTCCCAATTACTATGTCGATGTGGAAGATTCCACTCTTCCCCCCATCTGCAAACACGCGGCCGCTCCAGCTCACCATCAGCCAGCGTCCTCCACGTGCTGCTCCAACGAGCTCGCTCCCTCCGGTCCTCCCTCGCTCTACCCCGTTCTCCATAGCTCCTCCCTCAGCCCAGAGCCCGTGGCCAACCCTCGGACTCCCGCCGCACCCGTGGCCAGCTCTCGGACTCCGCCCTCGGCAAGCTCACAGACTCCAGCCACAACCCCGCGCTCTGGATCAGCTATTGGCAATATGCCAAGCCATATATACATTAAGGATATTGTGGATTTATATGAATTAGTGTCTCCGCTGGATCCGTCCAGCTCTCCTCCTTCTCCGCTGGTCCCGTCCAGCTCTCCCAAGCCTCCACTAATCCCGTCCATTCCTCCAGAGCCTGTGCTACCTCCAGAGCCGGAGCTGCGTCCAGCGCGCCCTCCAATGCCGGAGCTGAATCCAGCGCACCCTCCAGAGCCAGAGCTCTCTCCTGCGCGCCCTCCTGTGCCTGCACCTCCCGAGCGCCCTCCTGTGCCTGCGTCTCCTAAGCTCGGCCATCCTGTGCTCTCCTGGGCCGACTATGCCCTAAGTTCCCCCAAGAAAATTTTGTGGGGGGGGGCTACTCGCCTGACCCGCCTTGGCTGTATGGACTGTGTGCTCGGCCATGGCCTCCCGAACTCCCTTACCCGCCATGGCCATGTGGACTCTGTGCTCGGCCATGGCCTCCCGAGCTTCCTGACCCGCCATGGTTCTATAGACGGTATGCTCCGCTGTGGCTCCCCAAGCTCCCTGACCTGCCCTGGAGGCGTACCTCCTGTCCCTCCTGTGTCTGCCCCGCACGAGCCTCCAGGGCGCCCACCCTCCCTCCCAACTCTATGCATTGGACCTCCTCGCTCCTCCTCGTCATTCCCCACACACAACAGCGTGACAATAGGTTCCACTGCTATGGGAATATTCCTGTATATAAATATATATTTAATCATATACTTTACTTTAAACATGCACTTTCTTCCTAGTATTATTCTAAAGTGTAAATAGGCCAGAAAGAAGGCACAGTCCATTTGTCTCTAAATATTCATTTTCTGAACAAAAAAAAAAAAAAAAAAGGTATACATACTAGTTAGTCGTGCCACGACACATTATGCTATCATTCTTGGTGTGGGTGGTCAGAATGACCAAGATGTTCAATAATATGATTCTTTTGTGAGAAATATCAGCCCTAACAAGTAAGTGTACTAGACCTTAGCTGACCTGCAAAACAAGGATGTTGCACTCTGCAGTATAAGAGCACTGCTCCCTTGACACCTGGCTGGGCAGCTTTTCTTCAAACCTGCACACACATTCGCAAGACAATGAGCCAACTTGTCCAGCTAGATGCCAGGCAGACCGTGGGCGGTCATAGATGGCCATGGAGCCGGAGTGCCCCGGCCTGTGGGAGAGAGCTGTCAGACCTGTTTATATGCTGGCCGAGGTTCAACTCGAGACTGTCTGCTGAAATAGAGGAAGGCCAAGGGGCAGGGTGGAGGTGCAGCTCCAGGTAATGAGAGGAATACAAGCTCATCCCAGCAGGTTCGGAGGAGGTCAGTAGGGAATGCTGTAATTACTTGGACTACTAGGAACACTGTATCTGCAGGGCAGAAAAAGACATGACTTTGTGACTGCTGCATGTATCTTATTATATTATTTTTCACATGTTTGCATGGTAATATAAAAAAGGATTCGGTCACTAAAAGGGACAGTTCACACAAAAATGAACAATGTGCCATCAATTGCTTACCTTCACTGTTGCAAGCCTACTTTCTTTCTTCTGTGTGATACACCAACAACAACTTGGTTACCAATATTCTTTGAAATATCTCACACTCTGAAGTATCAGGCACTTCACTGCAAGTTAATTACAATTAAAAGAAAAATATATTATAGTTTAAGTCAGGAACGATAGGCAACGTCGGTCCTGGAATGCCAATGTCCTGCAGAGTTTAGCGCCAACCCAGAAAAAACCTGACCTGACCTGCCTGTAGCCCTAGTAATTCTGTAGACCTTGATTAGCTTGTTCAGGTGTATTTGATTAGGGTTGGAGCTAAACTCTGCAGGACAGTGGCACTCCAGGACCAACGTTGCCTATCCCTGGTTTAAGTTTATATTAAATACAATTAGCTGAACTTTGGAGTGCTTTGACCCACCTAAGTTGGACTCATTTACATATTTACACACACACACACACACACACACACACACACACATATGTATATGTATATATATATATATATATATATATATATATATATATATATATATATATATATATATATAATATGAAATAACACACAGATACAATTAGATATTACTTCCTTTAAGAGAAAAATGGTTTTCACTACTTCACTAATAAAGTTAAACATTTATAGAGCAACCCATTTTGTTGGAAAATAAATCATCAAGTGGTTTGGTTTGTTTAAAAATCATATAATAGTAATGATCACACTACTGATGCAAATACTTTACCTAAAGCAATAGTATAATATGTTTTACATAATATCAAGTTAATAATTGTTCAAAATAACTTACATGATACAATGATTTATTATAGTTCAGAAAATACATGTTCACTAAAATGCTCATGTCAATTATTGTGCCTTTAGCCCCAACACCAGTTTTTACCCCTAATACCATACTTTTACATACTCTTCAATTGTTGAAATTCTCTCTCTCTCTCTCTCTCTCTCTCTCTCTCTCTCTCTCCAACTGGTTACCAACATTCTCTGAAATATCTCACACTTTGAAGCATCAGACACTTAACTGCATGTTAATTACAATTAAATAAAAACACGTTATAGTTTGTTTAATTTTAGCTGAAATTTAGAGCACTTTGATTCACCTCAGTAGGACTCATTTACATATTTATGTACTTTCACAATTTTGTTGTTATTGAAATATGGTTAAAGTGTATTGACTAGCATTAATGGTAAACAAATACATGAATGTTATTTTTTTATTGTCATTTTTTTATTTATTACTTTGAAGTATCAGACACTTAATTGCATGTTAATTACAATTAAATGAGAACATGTTATAGTTTAAGCTTATATTTTAGTTGAAATTTAGAGTGCTTTGACTTACCTCAATAGGACTCATTTACATATTTACGTAATTTCATAATTCTATTGCAATTGAAATTTTTTATGGTAAACTAATATACATAAATGTTATTTTTTATTGAAACATGTATGCCATATATCAATTTTAAATGTAATATTGAATAACACAGATACAGTTAAATATTACTTGGGCTTTTAATGTTAGTCAACACATCAAAGTAAGTACTTCTAGCATGACTAAAAAGTTTTTTTTTTTTTTGTTTTTTTTTTCCTTCAAATATTTTAAATCGTTTTTAACATCAAACAGTTGCTTCTGGCTAAAAAAAAAAAAAAAAAACTTTTTGTAATGAAAGATTTCTCCAAAAAGTTAAAGCTAATTGTCATTTTTTATGTGAACTATTCCTTCAAGGGAAACATGCTTCTCACTGCTTCACTACTAAAATTAAACATTTATACAGCAATACGTTTTGTGAGAAAATAAATTATAAAAGTAGTTTGACTTGGTTTGTTTAAAAAATCATATAATTGTTATGATCACACTATTGATAAAAATGCTGTACCTAAAGTAATAGTATAATATGTTAATATCGAGTTCAAAATAACTTAAGCAAATCAATAAAATGATTTATTGTAGTTCAGAAAATGCATGTTCACTAAAATGCTCATCATGTCAACTATTGTGCCTTTAGCCCCAGCACCAGTTTTTACCCCTAATGCCATACTTTTACATACTCTTTAGTTGTTGGGATTTTTAGGGATATTTTGAGAATTTTTTTTTTTTTCTCACTCTCTGAAATTTAGAGTGCTTTGACTCACCTCAATAGGACTCATTTACATATTTACATAATTTCATAATTCTATTGTAATTGAAATATGGTTAAAGTGTATTGGCTAACTAATATGCATGAATGTTATTTTTTATTGAAACGTGTATGCCATATATACATTTTAAATGTAATATTGAATAACACAAATACAGTTGAATATTACTTGTGTTTTTAATGTTAGTCAACACATTAAAGTAAGTACTTCTAGCATGACTAAAAAGATTATTATTATTTTTTTTTTTTTTTCCCCTTCAAATCTTTTAAAACATTTTTAAAATCAAACAGTTGCTTCTGGCTAAAAAACAAACCAAAAAGAAAACAAATACCTCTATTCATTATAACACTTTTTGTAATGAAAGATTTCTCCAAAAAGTTAAAGCTAATTGTCATTTTTTATGTGAACTATTCCTTCAAGAGAAACATGCTTTTCACTACTTCACTACTAAAATTAAACATTTATACAGCAACACATTTTGTGAAAAAATAAATCATAAAAGTAGTTTGGCTTGGTTTGTTTAAAAATCATATAATTGTATTGATAAAAATGCTTTACCTAAAGTAATAGTATAATATGTTGTGTATAATATTGAGTTCAAAATAACAAGCAAATCAATAAAATGATTTATTATAGTTCAGAAAATGCATGTTCACTAGAATGCTCATCATGTCAGTAATTGTGCCTTTAGCCCCAACACCAGTTTTTACCCCTAATACCATACTTTTACATAGCCTTCAGTTATTGAAAAACTCTTAATTGAATTACCTTGAGCAAAACAGAAAATTAAAAACAAGACCTTTGTCTTAAAATATATTTGGTAATTTTATCACATCTCTTTTGATTTGTAAACCTTTTAAACCTTTTAAAAACATTCAACATTAGGTCGACTTAGCGTATAATTAACTTTGCTTTGCTGTGGTGAGTTTTTGTGCCATCCAGTTGCTTAGAGGAGAATAAAATCAAATGCACCTTTTACCCCAATGTGCCTCTAGCCTTGCTGTACCTTGTTCATTTTCTACACTGAATTTGAAAATAAGCCAGCCAGATCAAATCAAAAGGATCAAATCATGCAAAATATTTAATAAACAAACACACAAGTGTCATTTTGTAAATGTAATAGGTAGCACACATGTGTGGCATTCATAAAAGAAAGACTTTGAGTTCTGAAACAATGCTTCACATTCAAACAAACAGCGTTTTGATTCATTTCCAGGATTAGAGCTTAACATACCCAAAGGCAGTCAGCACCGGATAATAGATTTGACCCTGAGTGACGGCACTCTCTTTCAGAGCACAAACTGTCTTTTCGTTCGCTCTAAAAACAGGTCTGAGAGCAGCTAATTTCCCCAAAGAACGCAAACAGA
Organism: Labeo rohita; assembly: GCF_022985175.1. NCBI lineage: Eukaryota > Metazoa > Chordata > Actinopteri > Cypriniformes > Cyprinidae > Labeo > Labeo rohita. Next base: position 28,799,386 of record NC_066882.1, on the reverse strand, counting down.
TTGGCTGTGCTCCTACAAGCCGTCCCTACTGCATGCCATGCCACCGTCATCGTCTTTGTTATGTTAATAGGGTAGTCCTTGCCTGAAATATCTATGCGAATGTGTGTGTATTTTGGGTTGTCGGTTAGGGCTTTGTTGTCGAAGGCTATAAACACACTAATGAAAGTGTTTTCATGAGCAACTCTCTCTCATAATTCTGTACACAAAGGGCAGTGGTGGGAGTGCAGCTCCTGCAAGCATAATGACTTATTTTAAAGGACTGTTCTCATGGGAAGTTTAGAGTCAGGTAAGATGGCAAAGCGAAGACACCTTTACACAATAATTTCAAATATTTTTCAATCAAGTCAGAGAGCTGTGGGGCCTACATCAAATAAACAAAACAGCGTAACTGGGTTTATTAACAGAGCCCCTGGCTGTTTTACATGCATGATGGTAATGGATGCACAATGAAATCATTCAATTGCATTGAAGCAAATGTCTTGAAAAGTTTGGGTACTTTTTAATGGGAACGCTTTGTCTGAAAAGTGTTTTTCAGCACACTACAAACAAACAAATATAATGATATTCAAATTCTTTATTGGAGCTTCCTTTTCTTGCTTTCCAATTCAAACTAGTTCCATCCATATTTAAAGGATACATATCTCAATATATTTAGTAAAGTTTACATTTAAAACAAGAACCTAATTCAATATATTCTATAAAAGTGCACTGCCCTCCAAAAGTTTGGAAACACCCCTTGGCAAAGTGTGGTTTAAGTCAAATGCAAATGCAGCTTTGATTAGAGCTCCAAAAAATAAATAAACAAATAAATAAAACTACCAATCATTGAATGTTTACTCCTCATGCAGTTCAAGAAATTGAAAACTTATCCATCTCATCAAGCAATTTATCAAATTAGATTGACTCTGTTTTGTGCATCTCTGAAGGGAAAACTGTTCGGCTTTGCATTTGATTAAATACTAAAGTTGAGACTGAGGTGCACTGAACTGAAATGTGTTTGGCACAGGAATATATAAGAACCTGTACTTGAACAGAATGTATAAATGTGTGTCTTCCTGTGATTGACTGGCCATCCGTCCCGGGTGTTTCCTTGCCTGCAGTCTGAGATGCTGGGAAAGGCTCCAGCATCCCCACAACAATACACAGGACAAGTGGCTTAGAGAAAAGAGGGATGGATGGAGTCCTTAAATACCACTCCATATAGTACTTTACCTTAGATCACTATTGTTCTGTTTACTTATAGCCAACTGCATAATTTCCTTCAGAGTGCAATACAGAGTCTAGCAAGACAGCACTGAGTAAGACAGTGCTGCACATTTCAACTGTTCTAGTCTCTAAAATAAATAAATAAAAATAATCATATAATAATAATCTTAAAATGGACCAGATACCTTCAACTCCCGTTAGGTTCAGATAGAAACTGTATACTTTAATGGGCGCACATTTTTTTGCAACAATTATAAATATATAGACCTTATAGACAAAGGTCTTAGATGGCATTGATGCATCAACATATAAGCCATTTAGTATACATTTTCTTTCTTTCTTTCTTTCTTTCTTTCTTTCTTTCTTTCTTTCTTTCTTTCTTTCATTCTTTCTTTTTTGACAATGATCTTCCCTGACAGTTTCTTTTTACTCTCTGCAACTGTCTAATAGAAAAAGACAAAATCCCTCCACCGCCACCTCTATTTTTATTCATTTCTATTATATATTCTGTAATTGAGCAGGGAATTTAGAGCTCAAGACAAGTCTTATGCTTGAGCTCTCCATCATATGCAGCAACCTTCATTTTACTTAAGGGTTACACAGTGGTGCATAAATGTACTAGACACATTTATTTTTACATTATTTAACAAAATCTAAAAACGTTTTTATTTTAAAGACAGACTTATGTAAAAGAAATGTACTTAACTGTACTGAATGAACACTTGTATTTAATTCAGATCATACAATTAAAAAAGAAAGGCCACTTTGTGATAATGTCAAATTAAACATGTTAATTCAAATAACATTTTAACCTTTTAACTACCACCCGTCCCCTCAGAGGGAGGCCTAAGTTTACTTCACTATATTACAATAAAATCTTAATCTAATTATGACAAACTATATATCGTTGGAAAGGTCTAAGACTTCTAAATAGATATTTTACCACTGTCTTTTTTTGTTCCAATTATGTAAAACAGTAATAGATTAATTTATGAGAAGAGTGCACCTCAAAAATCTGCATCATAACAGGAGCTCTGACGTTTGTCACCAAAAGTCGTTGCCTTTTCATGTTTAAGACATTTTCAGAAATTATATATCTATTGAAAGTTTAAAACCTCAAAGTTCATCCTTTGAAACCCATTTTGAAATCTGACATTGCATTACCATGGAAATGGTACTTCAAACTCATATTAGAAAATGTATTTGTTCAAGAATTACAAGAATTTAAGTTTAGATAGTGCACTTTCATTTCTATGTTTAAAAATGGGGGTGACAGTTAAAGAGTTATTTTTTTTTTTTTTTTTTAGCTTTTAGCCTTTCTCTTCACAAGATGATACTTGATGGACTGGAGTTGTGTTTATTACTTTTGGATTATTGCCATGTTTTTATCAGCTGTTTGGATCCATTGGTAAACAAGTAATGCTAAATTTCTCCAAATCTGTTCTCATGAAGAAACAAATAGAGTACATTTTCAGCAATTTTTCATCTTTGGGTAAACTATTCCTTTAAGTTGTGCCTTTAGCTCAGTTGTACCCTACATTTTCTATTTGGGCTTGCCTGTGGGCCAAGAAGAAAGTGAGACATATTTTAATATATGAATAAGTAGCAACTAATGGCTGGTGCTTAGCAAACCTTAATAAAACTTTAGCACTGAATTAAACATGAGAGCAAAAACTATTTATTACACTGCAATATTTTAAACCAAAACTGCAGGTACCTGAAGATGCAGTACTATCTTTCAAGTGGAAAAACTCCAGCGAATTACATTACACATTAAAATAATAACTTCACAGGTCTGTCGAGTCAAAACGAGGCTTGAAAATTGCATTTCTGTGGATTGGAAAAACTTTTATATAATTGTACTATGACTAATATCAGTGGCATAATTATCCTAATCAATTAAAACCTAAGGGTTCACATCTGGCGATACAGTTCCGGATCCAAAAAGTTTCAATAGAATGCATTAGCCGTACCGAGACTTCGGCTCAAAGCTGTCCTTCAGGGTCAGAACAGGTTGCAACAGACAACAGCCTCCAAACATCTGAACAGCCAGATTGGTTTCTGAGACGTGGCCTCTTTAGTGAAGGAGAAACCAGTGCTAGAACCTGTCCATCATTCGGCTGTCCTCCAGTCCTGAAGACTTAGAAAAGAGCAGCTGGAGAGAAGACGAAGAGGGGGAGGAAATGAGCGCAAAGCTTCCTCTTGAGGGACCGAGTGACAAGTGAATCTGTGAAGTGACTTAAAATAAATGCAAAAACACCCAATATGATAAATGGTGTGGCCTTAGCTCAGAGGTTGCTGGGTGAACAGCGCCTCGAGGGATGTCTCTCAAATCGACACCGGTAGTGAGTGGTCTAATTTAGCCTAGAAGCTGAGATGCTACAATTTTTTTTACTGTGCAGGAGACAGGAGTCCTCTGTGAACTCAAACAGACGGCCACTGCATAGGTTGGTCTTGACGTGCTTGATTGCTGTTATATATTTTTCCTCCTTTTTCTTCAGCCTCCGGAATACATTATTGGCATAGCCTGTTACCATGACAACACCTTCTCTTTACTTGACATTGTAGCAGCGTCTGAGAGCTGATTTGTTGATGCTATTAATTAAAACTCCTTCTTAGCTGAACGAGAGCACTTTGTACAGCGAGATCTATCTGTAGGCGTTTATCATATGTGGCTGGCAAGATATGTGCAGTATCAGTGACCGATATGTAATATGCACCAATATTCAAAAATATCTTAAAATATAGACTAAAATATCCACTGAAGCATGACGGCACTCTGTTTTTTTTTTTTTTTGTTTTGTTTTTTTCTTTTGAGTTAAAAACATGCTGGATTTGATAGTACTTAGATAACATTTTTGCTTAAAGCTTAGTTCAGGAGAATGCATGAGATTAAGTATAATTTAAGTATTCATTTTGTCTCAGATGTTTGTTTTAAAATCATTAGGAAAAATTATGAAACGCTATGGCATGACTGCTGTGTAAAGTATATCATTCTATAGCGGAGATATGCTTTCATAGGAATGGTCAATTTATGCTAATGAATTTTAAAAGATTAACAAATACATATTTTATTTTATTTTATTCCTTAGTGGAAACAAGCTCATTACAGTATATATATATATATATATATATTGTAATTACACTGTTCCACTTTTTCATCTTATCTCACAGTTCTGACATTTATTTATTTATTTGTTGTTTTTTTGCATGTCACAATTCTTATGTTTTCTCATAATTGTAAGGGGGAAAAAATAAACTGAAAATTGCAAGATAAAAAGTCACAATTATCTATGGCGGAAATATACTCCCACATATTCCAGCCACAAAGTTAGACATATAAAAATCAATTGGAATAGCATAGCGCTGATAATTTGTTATGGTCATTATTAAATGGTTTGAGTTTGAGTTTGAGCTTAATTTGAGACACTTTTGAAATCCTACACAAGACACCTTACTGAGATCTTTTCACAGAATAAAAGCTGCAGACTTAGGCAAAGGCTAAATTTGCAATGCAGATATTAAACAGATCTCATTCACGAATTTTCCTACAGGCAGCATTGTTTGTTTGTAAACTTGAAAGCTTTTAAAAAGCCTATATAATATTCAGCAGCCCAAAGTTGTGCAAGTTGTTTTGGTGTAAATAGAGCTCTGGCAGTTCTGCAACGAGAGGAGGAAAGTATTTATAAAGCAGATGTCATTTGTTGAAAAGACAAGGGCAGGAACTAGAGCAAAAAATGATTGCCTTATTCTTTACTGAAGCTCACAAGAGGATTTGGACTGACTCAGCCTCTAGATCCATCGCAGTAAGGCCAATCTGATGGTGATGGAGTACAGTTTGAGAACGAAGATAACTATATCCTTCCTCAATACTCACTCAGGTCTGTCCATAACTCAAGCAGTCCACTGATAACATTGCACTTACAATGCACAGGTTATGTGTTTGTTTGCTTGTTGGCTTTCATCCTTTCTTGTTGAGACAGCTAATAGCTTCCATTTCCATAATGCTTTGAAGTGAGACACAGAAAAATGTCATAAAAACCATATCATTGCAAACCATTATGAACCTTTTTTTTTTTTCATAATACAAGGAAATGTGGGTGTCATATGTATTACAGTTCTGCTTTACAGAATCTTCATAATGTGTTAACAAAAATATGAAGGATTATAACACATAGCATAACATATATTTAAATACATTCCACAAAACAATATTATAAACTGATGGAATTTAATAATAATAATATAATAATAATAATAATAATAATAATATTAATAATAACTCGTAGCAACTTGAAACACTTCAAATAAAATAAACAATTTATTTTTACATTTATTTTAGTTTAACTTGATGTACTAAAACTAAAATAAAAATATAGAAAATAATATACAGAAATTAAAAAACAACTACAATTTAACTAAAATTATGAAAACAAAAATAGAAAAATATAATCTAAATATTTATAAAAAAGCTATAAAGTAACCTCAGTGATCTCAGTGATATAGATAACTATTCCCAACATAGAGAAATGGTGCTAAAATAATTTGTTCAATAGAATTATTAGTGATATGTTAAAATTTTACTTATATAATTTGTTTTATTAAAATTATTGTATTTAATAATTGATAAATAAACTGAATTTACACATTTTAAATTAACTGTGGCTAATATCTTTATAATAATTATTTGCTTTGACTGCACACACTTTTCTTACTTGCTATGTTGCAGTACGCTTGTTTAATGAGTATCTTCCTCTATCAAAAGGTTACAGTTACATTTATTTTGATCTAACAGTGAGATGCAAGACAGTCTCTTGCTGTGGGTTTCAGCAGTTTGCTAAACAGCTTTATGTCATAATATGTCAAAGCCGTTGTCTGTTTACTGTAGCTTTTCTTTATTTATTCTTTTTTCAAAACTATGTCACACACTAGTCTCTGTGGCCCTGGAAAAGAGTTTTCACAATGAACCCAAGGTGAAGTGAACTTTCCTGTATCTCCACGTCAGATAAAGTAAAAGCAGCGGTGGCCATGGAAACGACTCAAGTAGAAGAGATCTAGAAGAAGCTCATCATTTCCTTGTCTCATAAATCTATGCAGGCTTTTTTGTTTTAACTGAATATGAATAGTCCAATATAACTCCAATTTCAAGCATATAAGATGAGGAAGCACAGCCAAGCTTGCTCTTATTATACAAGAACCTTGAAGGATTTTTTCAAAGCTTTCTTCAAATGATCCAAAATTGTAACGTATTGGCTTTAGGGTACAGAAATGGGGAAAAGAAGAATGGAAACAAAACAAACATCAGATACTGTATAAAAGAGATGAGAGTCATTTAACCTGCTTAAATGCAGCCTGCAGCTCTATTAGAACAAAATAATTACCGCAGACACAAATATCTAGCATCAGTAGCTGCCAACTGAGCAAGCAGCTTTAAAATTATGAGTAAGCTATAATGGGATGGTGCCTTGAGCAGTAAGCAAGCTGCACTCCCCGCCTCAAACGTCTTTCGCTTTCAGTTCCACATTATAAAAAGGATAACTGCAAGTTGATCTGAATGCATGATAGGAATGCAGGGTGCTATGCAGCTAAACGGCCAAATGATTTGTGAATGTCTGGGAGGTGAAGGAGTGATTCAGAAGCGTGTTGCTGCAGTGGGCACCAGTTAGGTTTGTAAAGCAACACTGCCCCCTTGTGTCGAATGAGTGCATTTCAGTGCCTGAAAATTGGGTGCGGTGAATTTTTTTTTTTTTTTTTTTTTTTTTGGTAGGTCTCCACAGCAACTGTTGACTATGCGTTTTACTGCTGTCTTTAGGTATGTATGTTGCAGCACAGTGATGCAATGAAAACACTGCAACATACTGGATGTAAGGTAACACTTTTTCACTTGGAACATGTGCCAGTATTATTTGTTACCAACAGCTTTACTCAAAGTGTTCAGTTGCATGTTGCAAAACTATTAAAAAACAATATTTATGATTAATAATGAATAAATAACTTGAGCTCAGCAAAGTAAATATTTGACGTTCAAAAAACAAAGACTTTTTTGTCTAACATTTTAATTTATAGCTTACTGGATGTGACAGCATTTGACACTATTTGCATAACATCATGCAATGAAAAATGATCTTTTGCATTTAATTTCATTTCTGCCATGTTCAGGTGTGTGGTTGCTGAAATCCACTAGATGGTGATAAAGTAGTTCACATATCCCTGCATTACGCAGTGAGCGGAACGTGTGTGTGTGTGTGTGCTGTGTTCCAGAATGACTCCAGCCGCAGATCTGCACCTGCTCCGGGGGAGTATATTTAGTCTGCAAACCCCTCAACTGTGCGTAATGAGACATCATTCTCAACCCTACATGAGTCACAGGCCGCACTGTACGTCATCACTGGGACACCGCTAGAGGAAAATCAAATATTTCCGCCTTTTATCTGAAATTATTTACCAGTACTCTACTAATGTCAAGTAATATTTATGATCCTACTGGATATTGTATTACTGGACTTAGGGACAAGCTCTTATGAATATTTGCCATAGTTCTGACAGAAGTACCTTAATTATTACTACTACTACTAATAATAGTTGCTGTTACTATCTGTATAAATTGTAATGCTCTGTTCCAGTGTTTTAGTTTTATTGTTGTAGGATATATTATATTATATTATATTATATTATATTATATTATATTATATTATAGTATAACCTGTACGTCATTTTATATTTCATACAGTTGACTGCTGACAAATATGATGCAGGGCAACAACTCCACAAAAACAGTTATGCCCTAAAATTCAAGATATTGGTGCAAAAAAATGCCCCTTTATGTGTTTTGTCTCATATTTATATATATAGCACACAATATCACATGGGCAGCAATGAGCAAAATGACACGAGTGCAGATTTTGTCTCGATCTATCATGAACTTAAATGTGATTTTATACAACAGTTCCGTAAATAAGAAGTTAGTATTGTGTTATATTTTAATATATTATGTGTTTTGGCTCAATTTTGCAGAGAACATATCACTCTTGAAGCCACAGCAGAATTGCTGCATGTCTCCGAGCAACACAACGTTGTTTAGTTTGTGAATGAATCCATGTTCTGAACTAATCGTGTGAACCAATGATTCAAAATAGCATTCATAAAGAGAGCAATTTACTTAATTCCTGAATTAATCAGCTGTTTGAATGAATCGAATGAATGAATAACTCAAAGACATTTACCACCACCTGCTGGCAAATTTAGTTTCTTATGTAGAGTATCATTTCATTTAAAAAAAAAAAAAATGCATCATAAATGTTTATGTGTAATAAGTTCTATGTTGAATCAAATAAAACATTTCTTTATAAAGCTAAAGCAGTTTGTAATGGCTACTTTATACTTTCTCATTTAACACAAACATAGCTTTAAATAATCTTTTGTGGGTATTTTCCAAGTCAAATTTATTTTGCGATTAGATTAATTAATTGAAACATCATGTAATTAATTAGATTAAAAATTTCAATCGACTGACAGCCCTAATTATATTATGTATCATTATTTTTTTAAAGAAGTGTCTTATTCTCACCAAGTGTGCATTTATTTAATCCAAATTAATACTGTGAAATATTTTTTGAACTAATTTTCTACTCAGGAAACATTTCTTATTATCATTGTTGGAAACACTTGTGCTGCTTACTATATTTGCGGAAACCTTGATGCTTGCCCGTTCTTGCTCTTCTTTCTTTCTTTAGTTACTTTTGATGAATGTAAATGTCTTTCCTTTCCTTTCCTTTCCTTTCCTTTCCTTTCCAAACAAAACAAAACAAAACAAAACAAAACAAAACAAAACAACCTGTCCCCACTTTTGAAAGGTAGTATACATTAAATACTCACCATTTAACTTCAAAACTAACAGTAATTTGTCTACAGTGATTTTTAAGCTATATATGTAGACATTAACATAAATACAGATTTCATCCTTCTATCTTTTCAATCTTAGTCTCTCAATAGATGACTGCAAAGTATGAGCTGGCGATTGGGAGTCAGTCTTGATGGATTTGCCTTTGAATGCTGAGGAGGGGCAAGGCTGGCAGGGCCATAAAGGCCTTCGTTATGGGGCCGTTAGGGCAGGAGTGGGTCGGGGGAGTACCTGTGGTGGTGCCAGACACTGTGGGGATTGTGAATGCTGCTGGGGCCAGCTGGGGATGGACAGAAGGCTCTCAGTGGTGGGCAGGAAGTGGCAGCGAGGGCTCTAACACAATGCCACACTCACAACAGCACCAAGCCAAATACTGCAAGGTCATCAGAGCTGCCAAGACTCAAATGCAAGTCTCAATCATTTTTCACAGTTTTAAGCACTTTCAGGAAAAATGCTAGTCGGACCATGAAAACTCTTTTTTTTTTTCTTTCATCTTTTGAAATAAAAGTTTGATGTATGATGCAACTGTACTTCACTCTCAGCAGACAAATATCCTCCCCAAACGCATAAACACATGACAAACCTTATTTATATACACATCAACAACACTTATTTGGAGTTTAGAAGCTAGTCATGGTGAAATAATGTTTTTGTTTTTTTTTTTTTTTGTTTTGTTTTTTTCATATTATTACTTACATACAAAAAAAAAAAAAAAAAAAGGTTAGCCATGGTGTTTATACAGAAGTCTCTCTCTCTCTCTCTCTCTCTCTCTCTCCTCTCTCTCTCTCTAATGTATTATATGACACAAAGCATCTTGTAAATCACTAACTAACTAACTAACTAACTAAATGCATGAATGAATGAATGAATGAAGCTTATTCCAGATGCCAATATTGTATGTATTCTTTAAAAAAGAGTGTTTATAATATGTTTATTGCATACGTTACCTGTATTTTTAATATATGGATATATATGACTAATTAACTAGTTGGTTATTAGCATATTAGCATATTACTAGCATATTGGCTGCTTATAAAGCACATATTCTGCATGACCTTATTCTACATCCCTAATCTAACCCAATACCTAGACTTAACAACTACCATACTAACTATTAATAAGCAGCAAATTAGGAGTTTATTGAGGCAAAAGTCATTGTTAATAGTTTGTTAGGTAATTGTGACCTATTGGTAACTGTGACCGTATAGTTTTGTTGTTGTTGTGGTTTATGGCTTTTGTGATTAAAATAATATTTTATGCAACCTGCCTCATTGGCATCAAGCTTATTTTCACCACAGAATAAAAGGTAATTGTGGCTTTTTATTTCACAATTCAGACTTTTTTCTCTCATTATGAGTTTATATCTCACAATTTGTATTTTTTTTTTCTTCTCAGAATTGCAAGTTTATATCTCACAACTCCAAGTCTGAGGGAGAGGAAGAAGAAGAAGAAGAACTGTACCTGACTGTACCTGACTGTTACTATATGGATCCATTCTGAATCACTAAACCTCTGACCACCGCGTAATCTAAAACACCTTCAGCCAGCATTCATTATAAAAAACACTCCTGCTTTTAAGCCAAATACACGGTGAAAAGAATAATTTACCGGCATCTAGACACAAGTCACTATTCTCTGCATTAGCACTGTTTTAAACTTGCTGCTTGAATGCTTTCACTTACTGGATCATTGGACTTTCCAGGGGTTTACTCGTTTAAAATTAGGCTATATGTGATCACAAAAACCTGCTTCTTTCCATTGTATTGTTTCTGTTATAACGTACTGATTAGAGAGCCTGGTCTAATGAAAGTGCGTATCAATAGCACGATTGTCTGTTTCTATTTGGCTTGCTATTCATATGCTGAAATTGACTTTGGCGTGTATATGACATACTAGTGCATATAATATGCAGTTTCTGCGTGCATATTATACGCATCTACCCCACACCCCTAATCATACACCAAAGAGTAAGAAGTGCCAGTACGCATAAAAAAGTGCCAGTACGCAAACGGCTAAAATATAGAAGTTCCAGTACTGTGTATCGGTGCCCACTTCAAGCATTGATCCTAACTGTGCATTGCTATGGTTAGATGAATTGTTTGCATTTAGTATTGTTGATTTACCCCTGTTTTTGACAATATCAAATGAAAATGGCAACCCATCAATTGAGAACCACTATTGTAGTGTTTAATGGTATATTTTATAGTTAATGCATAATATAGACCTCTGAATTCAGTCAGTCTGAAGCGATAATTCCGAAAAAATGTTTTGACTTTCATTTGTGGAAGACATTTGTAGAATCCTCAGTGCTTCGAGCTCTACTGTTTTTCGACAGCGCTGTCAGACTCATGACAGCAGCACAAGCTGTCTCACAGTGGTGCGACTACACACGACAGTGCCACTGATGAGCGTTTCACACTGTGATGACTCATAAAATCATTACTAACGCGCTGACCTTCAACCCTCGGCTCAGAGCTCAGACGTACACTAATGAGCTATCCATCATTTAGCCATTTCCTCAGTCTTGACAAACAGTTGACGCAAAGAAATGTAATTAGAAGTCAGTGAATCTGTGCAACTGTATGTGTCATATTATGCTGAGAAGATACTTTCACATTCAGGAAATGATTGTGGTTGATTAATTATTTGTTAATATTGAGTTACCTCAAGGATATGTATGTTCTTGAATGCGTTAGCAAAAGGGGAAGAATGTTTCTGAAATGTGATAATTTTTCAATTTTTAAACACACGTATACTCTCTTTCTATAGTGAATTTTTAATATCCCACCAGAAAAGAAGTTGATCTGATCAAACAAGAACTCTCCCAAAATATGTACACATCACCATTGATTTTTAAAACTGCAACCAGTGTGTGAATTATTCAATGTCATCCAGGGGGGGTCAAATGTTTAAAGGAATTTCTGTTAGTAACTTTCTGGTTGCAATGTCTTGAGATTCATCGTTCTCAAAAATGTGAAACTGCACTGCTGTTCAAAGGTTTGGTTTTACCTTCTTATTCTTTCTCAGACCACCAGGGCCATGCACAGACCTTTTGAGGGGCATGTGCTGAAATTGAAAAAGGGTAACCCCCCCTCCCCATTTTTTTGGTCACATCTTAATGCCAAATTAATTAACACAAAATAATAGTCTTAAAAGCTTTAGATGTATTCACTAATAATAATAATAATAATAATGATAATACTATAGTTTGAATATAAATATTTTTTAGCTATTCTGTTTGGTTTTATAAGCTAATATGTATAATTTTGTCAACACATGTTCATGTGTGTCATTGAGAAGAGGGGAAGGTAAAGCAAAAACTTTTTTTTTGCCAAACTATGTTGAAATATAATTTAAATAATTATGTCGAACACAATTCCAGTCACAATAGGACATTATAAGAAACTATAGCCATACTGTCACTATAGCATATCCAACATGTACCCTGGAAAAAACTAGATATTGTTGAGCAGGGATGTTGGTCTCATGAAGGTCTAAAATATCTATAAAATATTGTGAAAAGTACAGTTGCAGTAAAGATTTCACTGTGATCTGATTTTGCAATGTTTTTTTTTTTTTTTTTTTTAAAAAAAAACATTTTTGTTATGAAAACATTACTTAAAACCATGTTTTACGACATTTATTTATGTAAAGACGAGCGGAGAGTATATAATACTAGATTAAGGAATAAGATAGCTAGAGATTACCTGCATATTAACAGCGAAAACATGAACCGTGCGACCATATAATTGTCACGGATTGGCCAGGTTCTGCAACCACTCACACGCAGCGATCACAGTCACCAGAATACTAATCACAGTCACCTGCATTCAATCAGTCACGCACGCTTATAAGCACACACCACTCATTGTCCGGGCTCGTTAATCCGAAGCGGACTCATTGTGACGCTCTCTCCGAGTTTACAACATTCTACTTACCTGATTATACTTACCTTTGTCTCTGCTTCATTCCAGTCTGTCCAGTCAAGCCGCATCCAGTCAGTGGTGTGTGTGTCGTAAGTCTGTCAGCTGTCAGCAAACAGTGTGTGCATCATCTGCTTTGAAGTGCATCTCCCGTCGTTCCTGCAGAGGAAACAAACATCATTCAGCTCGTAGATATCCATTCAAGAACTTTGAAAATCTGAACTGTTATACTCACCTTTTCTGCACGTCATCCTTCATCTGTGGCTCTGCTGTTAATAAACACCTTTACCTTCACTTACCTCAGTTGTCCGTCTGCTTCCATAACAATAATATGGTTTAAATGTTAATAAATTAAGTCTATCAGAAATTATAAATTAAAGATTTTTTTTAGAGATATATTTAGGTTATATGCAGTTACGGGATTTCTGAGCAATGTGTACAAATGTGCAAAGTTTGTTGTAGCTATATGGGTGCTCATTTTTCCTGTTGTAAAATACTTTTGGCCAAAATCTCATTTTGAGATGAAATGCTACTGTATGCACAGGCTATTTAAGTGTATTGGCTATAAACTAGATGACAAATGCTAGCCCTCTCTCTCCGGTCCCACACGTCTCAGACCTCAAATACATAAAATATGTGCCTCTACAGACACAGTGTTTCTTGTGTAAAGAAAACACTGTAGTGTATGTATTCAAACAAGATCTTTATTTACCCTTGCAAGACTTCGTTCAGCTCAGCTGCTGAGGAACTTTGTTTATTCCTTCAAGATAGAGGGGGTGGAGTTATAAGGTTTGACTGAAAGTTTGAGTGGATCCAACAAGATTTAGTTAATGCATTTACTACAATGTATATATCAGGGGTGGCGAACTCCGGTCCTGGAGAGCCGCAGCCCTGCAAAGTTCAGTTCCAACCCTAATTAAAACTCACCTGCCTGTAGCTTTCTAGTAATCGTGCAGACCTTGATTAGTTTGTTCAGGTGCATTTGATTAGGGTTGAAGCAAAACTCTGCAGGGCTGCGGCTCTCCAGGACCGACGTTCGCCACCCCTGCTATATGTCATGGTTTCCACAAATATTAAGCAGCATTAAGCAGTTTTCAACAATGATGATACTACTAATACTACTACTACTACTACTAATGATAGTGTTTTTTTTTTTTTTTTTTTTTTTTTTTTTTGCCTGGCCAAATAAATAAATAAAATAAAATAAATAATATCATCTGACTTTTTAAAATAAAATAATAATGATAATAATAAATAAAGTGTGGTAATACTATTATATTTTAAAATAAAAAAGGCATATTAAATAAGAATACAATTATTTTGTAGTGAACATAAAATAAAATGGTAATATTTACATTTTTTTTTTTTTTTTTTTAATTTTCATCATTTTCAAACCTAAATTAGCAAGTTTTTATCTTGGCAGGTTACCAATGTTGTGCCCATTTTCGACCCCTGCCAAATTATTACCCCCTCTTATTTTTATCGCCAGCTGATTGCCCACTCCTAACCCCTCCCCTACACCTAATCCCTAAACCTACCAATCCTGGGGGGTGGGGGTAGGGGGTGTAGCGGGTAGTTTTGTGGTGGGGGTCAGAATTCGGCACAGAGACATGGTCAGACACAGACATGGTCGAACACCAGCAAACTGATATAGTACAGGCAAGACACAAGAGTAATCCAGGGATATGGGAGGGTCAATCGACGGCGAGCGTAATCCAGGGGGAGAGGCAAATGGGTATTCCAAACAGACAGACAATAGTGGACAGAATCCGAAATGGCAAAGGGTAATCCAAGACAGGCAGGCAGAAATCAGACAAGACAAGATAACAGGCAAGGATACAAGACTCAGATAACTAGACTAGGAACAAGACTAAACAAGACTCGAAGGGGCTCCGTAATGTAGCTAACACTAGGAGAGTGTTAAATGCTAGACAATACTCGGCCCTGAATGCTAGTGACAGCCTTGTATTTATACTGTGTGTGACTGGCTGCAGCTGTGTGCATAATCAGTCAAGTGGAGCATGGAAAATGTAGTCCAGGGTGATTTGTAACAGTCTGTGTAGTGTGAGAGTCGATAAAATGGCAAGGCAACCTCTGGTGGTGAACAGACAAAAGACCACGGACAGGATTCATGACAGATACATGACTGAAAAACACGACTGAAAAGCATTCAGGGAATGAAATGCCACATTTTTATATTGTGCTTTAAAAACGGCAGTGAACAGGCTAGAATTATACTTGCAGTGCTAATATAAATCTTATACAATATTATAGTTTGTCGATCTAAAATGCTAATTGTGCATTAACAGCTGTCAACCATGTCGGTATGCAAATGCATAATTTTTCAAAAACAACAAGTTATAGTGTAAATGCATACATATACCACGTTATTTCATTCCCCATGACTGTCAGGTTCAGCATTATCACTGTCAAAATGGATATTACAGTGCTCAAAAAAAAGATCATCCGCCAGTTCCTATCCCTCACAGACTCTTACTCTTGCAGAATGAAGAATAAGGCTGTGAAAATCATGTCAGATTTCTTGCACCCGAGACACTGTGTGTTCCAGCATTTATCCTCTCAGCGGACACCAGGACTGAGAGTGCTAAAAAGCAGGACCAATGCCACTGACTCAGTTTCTCCCTCCAGGTCATATCTATCATTAACAGGAACAGCACTGACATCTCCATCTAATATTTTACTTCACTCATATGCTCTGAACATCATCTCCTCAAATATAATATATATATTAGTATGTATATATATATTTGTGTGTACTTATTATTTTGTTTTCTATACATCCTTTCTTTTTTGTTTGCTATATTCATATTAATGTGTTTTTCACCTGTTTCAAGACCAATTTTTGAATATCTTAATCTTAGTGAACAAAAAGTCTAAATGTTCAGTTTTGAATGAACTGTTTCTTTAAAAGACAGAGCAAAGATGCCCTTGAATAGAGCGTGCAGCAGGGAATGGATTAACACGGTACAGTTATAGGTGACCAGTGTAGCAGAGAAACCCACTTTCAGTGAAATCCTGCCGGGACAACGAGTCCTCTCCCAAGTGTCTCTCATATTTGTTGTATTTACGGTGCACTAAAGAGCCAGCGAGTCCCCAAAAGGGATTAGCTTGCAAAACGTGACTTTGCCTTGAGTGAAGCCAAAATGTGTTTTTCTTTCCTTTGATACTGGGTTAAACTGATTTTGTGTCCTTGATACACAATAAATAATTCAGTTAGTTGTGGCTCAATTCAAGAGTGCAAATGAACAAAAAAGGGTCTTAGCAATGTTTGTAGTTGTGTCTGAAAAGTTTATGACAAGTTGCAAAGAAAACCCTTCTCATTCACAGTGGTTTCATCTTTGTATCCAGTAAAAAAATATGCAGAATAAACATCAGTAAAAAATATATATTTATTTAATGCACTGAATAACATATTTCTAATATACACACTACACAAAAATACAACTCAACATGCCATCACGTTCGCCAACCTCAGAGGGTTAAAATGAGTGAATGAATAATAATAATTAAAAAAAACAAAAAAACAATGAATGAACATGTACATATATATATATATATATATATATATATATATATATATATATATATATTGCAATATTAATGCAATATTAATATTCTGTTATAAATTTATTAATAATATTCAATATTCATACTTTGTATTCAGATATGTCAAATGTCAAAAGTAGCTTTGCATCACAGGAACGAACAAACAAACAAACAAACAAACAAATAAATAAATAATTGAACATTAATATTCTGTTATATATTTATTAATAATATTCATATTATACAATTATTATTATGTCGCATATGTTCTTTAATATATCTAAATATAACAAACATAAGCCAGGAATTTTGAAAGATAGATAGATAGACAGACAGACAGACAGACAGACAGACAGACAGATAGACAGATAGATAGATAGATAGATAGATAGATAGATAGATAGATAGATAGATAAAGAAAGAAAGAAAGAAAGAAAGAAAGAAAGAAAGAAAGAAAGAAAGAAAAATAATAAATAATAAATATTCTCTTATAGGACTGAAAAAAATTAAATACGAAAAACAAGATTTTCTTTGCAGTGTACGGATTCAGATAACTTCGCATTGCTCTAAATTTGTCTTTGTCAAAGCTGAATCAACAGATAATAGCATTAACTTTTAGAGAGCCTTTATATGTGCATAAACAGAGCTACTCTCTCTAAAAAAAAAAGGAGTTATGTATTCTTGTCACACGTCTCGTCCTGATTATTATGACAGATTGCTGACTGCTGTCACTGCTGAGTTCAGGAGGTGGCCACTCTCTTCACAAATTTCACAGCATCATCAAAGGAATCCGAATCCATCAGCATCCAAATTCAACAATTTTATTCAGTTAAAAACAGTAAAAACGTCCAGACGTGTGCTTCAGAGCCCTGAGCCTTAACTGGGGGTATGAGGAAAGCTGCATCTGTCTATGAGAAGATTCATGCATTTGTATGAAGAGGAGCTGGGTTCATATTGCTCTGACACCCTCTCCCTTCTTCCTATAAAACACTGCTATTAGTTTTCAATCCCTGCCTTCTTCTCCAGCACCCTTGACTCCTCTCATCCTCAGAGACAGGATCTGGGAAGAGAGAGCTGCCATTTTGAGTGACAACCCCAGATAATGAAAGTGACAACTGCTATCTGTGTATATCTATTCGCTTTAATGTGGTGGAAATGAAGTCTGTCTTGACTTAGCGGTATGAGACTAGTGACTCGTTCAAGGATGATGTGGCCTCTTCATCTGCACATGCATGTGGCACTAATGCTAAGTGAGCACGTCTCATGTGACACTTTTTATGTCAAAATGCACTTTAGTAACAAAAGATAATACAGAACACCTGTTTATAGCATAACATTTCAGTATTTGCCACTTTCCACTTGCAGGGTGTCCCAATAGCACACTTACACCAGTACGGGCATAAATGAATGAATGGATGAATGAATGAATGAATGAATGAATGAATGAATGAATGAATTTACTTATTTATCTTGGTGATAAATCATATATTATTATATATATCACATATATCACAACAAATATCATATCATATCTTCCTTTTTTTAGGCCTACATTTTTGTTTGCAGAAATGGCAAACCTCACATGAAATGAATAGTAAATAAAACAACTCATATAATATTCAGTTTGACCTTCTGAGGTTGACTATCAATATTTTATAAAGGTTAAGCACCTTGTTTCACTGTCTATTTGAGAAGGGGGGTGGGGGTGGGGGTGGGGGGGAGAAGAAACACAACCCACAAATCTTATTGATGATAGATGTATAATAGATATTATACTTTAGTGATCAATTAAGCCATATTACTCACTTTATGGCCAGTTACATTGTGCAGTGTTATATAACTCATAAGATTTTCATTTGCTGCTACAAGGTTATAGTTAGAATTTAGGCAGTCATGGACAAAGTACACAAATCAAATCAAGTACTTGACTAAAAGTACAGATACGTATAATAACATATTACTCCAGTAAAAGTAAAAGTACTGCTTTAGCAATTTTACTGGTGTGAAAGTACAAAAGTACTTGACTTTTTTGCACTTACGTAAAAAAAAAAAATATATACATATATACGTGTAGCTTCTTGTTTTGCAGAACATCACAGTTATATATAACATGGGAATAAGGCCTGAAGGAAGAATTTTAATAAAAATCTAGGTGTCTGAATAAAAAATATTTGGACTTTATATCAAAAATTACCTCAACTTAGTACCAGCAAGCTTGTTAGCTACACAGTTAGCATCAACTAATAATATTTACTTATTTTCAGTATGGTTATGAATAAACATTCATATCTGTCTACTCGCTAGTTGAACCAAACAATATAAAAAGAAATATACTGTTGATGAACAATATAAAAACAGACGTCACATAGGGCTAAATGCGTAGCATTTTAATAACGTTACAGCAGCGGGGAATATACACGTGCATAAGCTATTTTAATTATTTTGATTATTTTAATGTTTCGTTTCTCAGCGTCAGTCGCGCGCGTGCTCACACGATCTCCCGGTTCTTACTTGTGAATTCAGTTAACTGGAGACTCGTTCTAAACAGATCATTTGAATTAGTGAGTTGTTGCCTCGAGAACAGCTGCAATTGGATCATTCCAATTCGTGAATGAATGAAGTAAAAAGTACGATTTTATGCTTTGGAATGTAGTGAAGTAAAAGTAAATTTACTCAAAATAAAACTACTCCAGTAAAGTACAGATACTTAAAAATGTAGTAAAGAAGTAAAACTACTTTGTTACTGTCCACCACTGAATTTAGGTAGGGTTAGGATGACTGCGAGACTCCAAATAAACAGTGTCTGAATATCACATGTAAAATAAGTTTTAACATATAAAGAACTCATCACCCACTTTTCTCTCAAATGCTTCTCGCCATCGCATCACTGTCACTGTTTACACAAATAAAATACAACAATAATACAAAAAGCCTAAAAAATATTATTATTATTTAAAGTTGGATGTAAATTAGGATGCATATTTGCAATAGTAAGTACAATGGTGCAATAAATGTTTGTGTCGACACAAATACATCCATTATAAAGTGGGCCCAATAAACCTGTGACCATGTGACCTGTACTGGAGTGAACTCTAATTGTTTTGAGCCTCAGCCAGCACAAAACAGATTGGAAATGAAATTCCAATCTTTTGTGAAATGCTTTTGCAGGTGCATCGGGTCACATCTCTCTGGGAGTGCTTATCTCTGTGTGGGTTCAGATAAGCCTGGAGGAAAATGTTCTGTAATTTTGCTTACACATGTCTATAGTGTGTGGGTTCACATCCCTAGTGACTGATACACAGCAATGCAGTGAACAAAGCTTATCAAGGAGTCATGTTGATAGGATAGAGGAGTCATTCTTTCTGCTGCTTCATAATGGGTACTTATCAACTCATGAATGCTTGCACCAGAAATCAACTAATCATTTGTATTCTTTCTACTGTATGTAGACCAAAAACTACCAAAGCTTCGATTTTTTTAAACTAACAAGAAGTTTTATCATTTTAATTGAGCTTTTTAAGATCTATAATGTGCTTGACAGTGTTGGGGAGTAACTAGTTACATGTAACTGAATTATGTAATTTAATTACAAAATAAATGTAATTGTAGTTAGTTACAGTTACTGTGAAAAAATGTGTAATTAAATTACAGTTACTTTTGAAAAATGCCAGAGATTACAAAGGGGATTACATCTGAATTTCTTCACATACCAACACCCACATACAGATTTAATTGACTTTTCTTTCATTAATAGGACACATGCTTATTCGATAACCGTTTTATTTCCTATTTGGGTTTATGCATAAACTTTATTTTTTAAGATTGTTTTTTCCAAGGCATTGTTAGATGCCAGTGTTTCCTGTCATAACTATGCAAACATTTGATTTCAAACTCAGTATCATAGCTATTAAACTATTTCTTGTTATGATTTCAAATCTGTATTTAACCTCACAATGACCTCAAAGTAAATAAGAGGTGTTAAGTCTGAATTTGTGGTGGCTTTAAATTAAATTGTTACACGGCTCTGTGGAATGCTTGATTCTGATTGGTCAGTCATGACATTCCAAGGTAAGTTATTCCCCAATAACAACTGGTAAAAGCTAATAACACAGCAACTTAAGTCAGTGCTATATGCTTGATAGTTTTTCTTGGTGGAAGCTTTGTGTTTGGTTAGTTAATAAAATATTAAAGCTTAATTCAATATTATGTGAATAATTTCTTAATTCTGTCATTTTGGTATCGTGGACTCTCTCTATTGTTTTATACAAACGCAGCTGCTGCCAATTTTTTGTACACTGTAATGGATTATAAGATAACTAAAAAACTACTTAATTATTTATATGGTGAAATGTTGTGTAAGAAAAGTGGTATGACTGCACTGTATCCCTAAAATGTCTGTCTAGTTTAAACTTGACGCTTATTAGCAACTGATTTCTTCATGGAAGCTTTGCTTCAAATATTTCAACTCAGATCAGTGATTTGTGTCTAATTATTTTGACACGAAACATCTAAATACTATATCAAGCAGCTGTGTAATAAGTGAAATAATGTAATACATCCAGCCAGTTGTTATCGCAAAATAAAGATGTATATTATCCCTTACTTATTATAATCTTAATTCAACTGATAAAGGATTAAAGTCTGACTGTAATCAGTGTTAAATGCTACTGTAAGGTTAACTCTGCCTCTGTTTCAAAATGATTAACAGTTGAAAATATTAGAAATTTAGAAAAGTAATCAAAAAGTAATCAAAAGTAATAAGTTACATTACTTTAATAAAGTAATTGAAAAGTTACACTACTTATTACATTTTAAATCAAGTAACTTGTAATCTGTAACCTATTACATTTCCAAAGTAACCTTCCCAACACTGGTGCTTGATGAGTTCTCAAATGCTTAGTGCATCAAGAGAAATTAACTTAATGTAACAGATATTTAATATTGACAATTCACAATTTATATCTTATAATAATAATAATAATAATAATAATTTAATTTAATTTTTTTTTTATTTTAATTTTTTTTTTTTTTTATTAGTGCAATGCTTGTTAAGATTACATTTTGTCTACTGCTATCTGCAAGAGCAAAATTATTATGACATTTCTGAAGTTCATTTCCTGAAACTTTTAACTTTTTAAACTTTAGATTAAAACTTGTAAGCAGAGATTTATTATTGCACACTTCTGAGAACTGATTTTTATTAAAATTCCACTTTTTCCATAGCATTCTTCATATGTCCACCATGATAGATGTTACGTTCCACTGGTTTCGTGTCTCAGAGACCCTAAATATAAAATATAAATGAAATTAAATGAATGTACCCATTATAAGATTTTTTGATTGAGGAAAACACTGTAGACCGAGACTCACTCCAGGAAATGTATTGTGGATTCTTTTTATTGCATTTGTTTGCAATATGTTTTCCTGGGGCCAAATTGTGCCATCTGCAGAGGTGTAAAGAGCACCTGAAAACCACATTTCAGTAAAGGTAAAGATACCTTACAGTGAAAATTACTCCACCACAAGTTACAAGTCACCAATTCCAAAACAACTTCATTAAAAGTCTTACATTAATCTGTTTTTAACAGTACTGAAGTATTTTACTAAATATAGGCTCAAACATGCATTAGTCAAATAGTCATGCCAGTAAAAAACTGTAAAGACTGCTCACTGCTTTGTGATGTTTCTAAACTTTTGTGAATCAATTGTTTCAAAACAGTGATTCAGTGTACCTCTCACACTGCCAAAGTCACGTGATTTCAGTAAACGAGGCTTCATTACGTCATAACTGTTTCAAAACGTTTCGAAATTTCATTGGTTTGTCACTGGGGGGCAATCTCTGTGAACCCGTGAATTATGCGAGTTCATTGAGATCGCCCCCCATTGGTGAACCATTGAACTTGGTTTTTACCAGATCTCGGATCAGTTTCATCAATTTGTAGACATTTTTAACGAGACATTTGTGTAATTAAAAGGATGAGAAGTAGTTAATAGTCTTTTACTGGCCTCTATATACAAGCTCTCCATAAAACAAACAAAACAAACCCTGCAAATTAATATAAAATATTTAAAAAAAACACATATTATACAGACACTTCATATTCAATGGTATTTTTATTACATTTAATGTATTATACTTTCAATAAAACATTTGCAATGGGTTTTTAAAAGCTGTTTTTTTTTTTACCTGTTTTAGCCTGATTTTTTGTTTATTTTATACACTTTTGACCAGCAGGCATCACTAGTGTGTGGTGTTTCGAACGATTTGAAACAGTGAATCAATTTGCGACACAATTGGTTCAATTAATTCGAAGCTTGGAAAAGGTTTGTTTCTTCCATCACTAGGAAAAGCTAGAACAAACAATATACCAAAAACCACAGGAAACAAAGAACAGAATGACAAGCAAACACGCAACCATGACATTCAACAACTCACAAGGAACTAAAGAAACACTATCCATTTTGCACAAATAATGGGTATAACTTCCTGTAAGCTGTAAACAATCAGTGAGAGGCTCACCTTATGAGCGCAATAATACGTTTTTTTGTTTGTTTGTTTGTTTTTAACTGGATACAATGAAATTACATTATTCTACTCATCCTTCAACCATTGAACATTAAAATGACATTTAAAGGTGTAAAAGCATAAACAAGGTACTTTTAACAGACTATGAATAACCCCAAATATATATATATATATATACTGTATATCTGTATTATGTAGTAATATACATTGCCTTAATCAAAAATGTTCATTATTTTAAGCAATGTGTGATACTATTTCACAGTGATTTCTGTTATTTTGACAGATAATAAATAGTATTTACCTGTGAAAGAGACGTGAGGATTTCAAGAGAAAAACAAGAGATTTGTTGTGCATTCCAGGGACTTATTAATGGGATATATATCGTAAATTAAATCAGAAGAATATTGTCCTTTTTCATACTATTACAGCGAAATGCAGGTAAAATGCAAGATAAAAACCCCCAAAAACAAACAAAAAGCAAGCGTTACATTATCCTCATGATGTCTAAAGAATAAAACATGAAGGAAAATCGACAGCTCATTCAAACAGATCGGTAAGCTTTATTTGTAGGGAAACCTTGATTTGATTTTGAATGATTTGAAATGATTTGTTTCAGTCTTTTTAAATGGAAGTGCCACCCATAATTCAAAACGCAGTAGGCTGGTCAAGAATAGTGTGGATGTATATACAGTGGGCTAACAAGCTTAACAATATTAAAAGACACACCTTGTGAGACTATAATCAAGGGGAACCAATGAACTAATGGACTACAAACTGACTACAAATACCATGAGAGATCAGAAGTGATATAAAAGTCCAAGACAAGGCGCAGAAAACATGTAACACAAGCAAGAAAGTGTCGATTTGTGAGGAAAGCAATTATGTTCATTTTCTAAAACCAAAATAAAACTGAGCAGCTCAAAATTCCTAAATAAATCCAATATTCTTAAACAAAAGGTCTCTTTAGTATTGAAGTATAAATAAAATTATGTTAATTAAAATTAAAAAGTCAAAGCCTTCTTGGGCATGCTGGTTTCTGCCTCATTGCCAGCTGCAGTCATGTCCTCAACTCATATAAACCACCTGTGATTTACAACTACTTGCTATAGAGCTCACATTCATGTAAAAGTAGCCTTTTTGACAAGTTTGGGTGAGTAAGGGCAAAACGCACAAGATTTAGTGTTTTCAGTGCCCTGTAGTTGATGATATCACTTCTTTTCTAGCAGAAATGAACTGCAGCAAAAAAGCTAGGTGCCATGCAAAATATAAAGTGTAATTGCAACTCAGATAGCACACGTACGTCTGCAAAATGTCTGTTAAAGATCACTTGATCTGGAAAGCATCTGCCGACATCTGTAAGATGTCAGTTGTACATACATTCTAAATCATAAACATCTTAAAGACATCTAATGGACGTCTAATTGACATCTGAGAGGAAACGTCCTATAGACATATTGCAGATGAGTAAACAATCTAAAAAATATGTCTTGCAGATGTAAATGCAGACGTCGAATAGATGTACCTGTGCTAAAAGGGAACATTACAAATGTAGTGGAGTCAAGATTACAGTTGTGCATTTAAAAATGTAGTGAAGTAGAAAGTAAAAGTTGCTAATGTATTTGATAGTAAAACTACAGAGTATCCGGAAAGATACTCAAGTACAGTAATTAATTCCATTTACTCAAATAATTACACCTCTGGTCATCTGCTTTGTGACGATGCTTCATTAACTTCAATAATACTTCAATAAAACAGCACTAATATCAGTCAAATGGGAGTTGATTAGTTCAAAGGAACAAACTGTAATGATTGTATTTTTTATTTTTTTTAATGCTTAACATTCTGGCTACAATTAACAGTTACATGTATTATCAAGTACTATACACGTGCTTTAGTATGTTAGTCGACGCATGGAAGTATGACAAAACATTGTTAAAATGTGCTGATTTAAAATGTACTTTAAATAGGTGTTTAACTTGAAATTATTATAAGTGGACTTTATTTATTTTTAAGTGCATTTTCATAGTCATGAAAGTGTACTCTCTTTAAGTACACTTAAGAAGCCTTTTTACTTCATTATTTTTATTTTATCGACAAGTACAGCTTTAAAAAAATAGACTTTTAAAATTTGAAGTACACTACCAGTACACTACTCACTTTCAATACAAGCACACTACTTGACATTGCAGTTTCATACAAAGATTGAGTCTCACGGTAAGAAGAAGAGCAAGAAGCAGCAGCAGAAGAATAAGAAGAAGCATAAATCCTCAACAGTAATGAGAGTTAAATGCGCTTTGATTTGCGCTGTGGTCTGTATGCGTGTGGTAAATAGTAGGCGAGGTCTGCCTGGAGAAACTTTATCAAAGGCACAGCGATGGACCCTGCGAACCTGCGGGATGCTGACTCACCCTCAACATTTCACCAATCCTACGATCAAACTCCCTTCCTGTTTGTAGAGGTAACCACCTGCAGACCATTAGAGAGAAGGTAAAGCACGTTTTTGCTTGAAATAAATTTACACTCTTTTTTAGCCTTTACCACATTCAAAAGTCAGCGCTCTCCTCTGCTGACTCCAGATCAAAGTGCATTTTGAGAACAGACGTTTCAGCGTCAAGTCATTGATATTTTAGGCGGTAGAAGAACAAAGTGTTTGATGGCAGAAAAGATAATAGGACTTCAGCTGCGTACACGCAGCTTTGTGGTACTTGTCATAGTTTTAAAACACAAAGGTTAGTGCGGGTAGCAAGAGCGATGTTCAAACAGCAGTGCAGTAAAATAAATGGGCTACTGGCAAGGAGTCCAGGCCAATTAATTATCATTGATTTTGAAGATGCAGGGACAATGGTCATTAAAATAACTAGCTAGTGTCATTTCAATCATAAAATCACAATGGCCTTTGTCCAAGGTTACACTTCATTTTCTTAATCAAAAGATATTCTCTGAAAGCACATAAATTGAGATTTAATGCTGGTTAAGCAGGTTCACTTAAAAAAGTGAATTTTCAATGGATGCTTTAGTAACAAACATGTATGTTGAATATTTGCAATGGACCTAACAGACTGTAGGGTCATAAATAAAGAACTTAATGTAAAATTGGCTCTATTATTAAGGTTTACAGTAAAATCATGACTGTTTCATCCACAAGGGGGCGGTCAGATATTAATGCATCTGAGAGAGACCTCTGCAAAAAATGAAGGCCAAACAAAAACAAATCACCAAAAACCAAAAATGGCATAATCATGTTAAAAAGAGCGTTTACTGCATCAGCATGTCTCAGCTGCTCTGATGGAGAGACGGCCCACAATTCATTTAGTGAGATTAGGCTGAGGAGCGAATAAAGGCTAAAGCTAAAGCTCAGGCAGACTCATGCCTCTCTCAGCTCTAGACTGGTTAACCATCCTCTTTAATCCCTCATGATTTCCTAAAGCCCAGAGCTGAAATAAAGACAGAGCCTGTCATCTATTTAAGCTATGAATTTGACTGATACTCTGTTGAAGGGCTAAAAATCACCCACAAATGGCAATTTTGCCACCACTGATTCACTCTTATGTTGTTCTAACCTTGTATTATTGTCTTTCTTCTATGAAACACAAAAGAAAATTGGCAAAAAGCTTAAGAAAGGAAAGTGAATGTTTATTTATAATGCCAAATTATAATATGCAATGTGGACCACTACTTAAAACTGTAATAATAAAACAAATAATATTATCAGTCATATCAGTTCAAAGAGACATGTTAAATTCTGAGAATAGAATAGAATAGAATAGAATAGAATAGAATGTGTGTGAATCTCATGGTCAGAAGAAAACAAGATAAATGTTAAGACTTGCTTTCAGAGAATATGTCTTGCCTCAGCAATGGAAGTGAAAGTTTATTTATAATGCCAAATTTTTAGGAAAGAAAATAATATAGAATTGGAAACCAGTGAAAGCACCATTCCCAGCGTTGGTTGTTACATATCAGGCTTTTCATACTTCTAAGTGATTTGAATATTTGTATAATTGTTTTTGTGCTACTCACATCAATGCCAAATGAGCTCAATTTGGCTTTGTTTGGATGCAGCTTAGTGAGTTTTAGACCCGACAGATCTCAGAAAAACCCATTTCTGGAGTGTTCTGGCTTTATATTTGTTTGTATACAGCAATATTTCATACCTGCATTAGGCTGCAATAGTTATCAGGATAATATTGGTTTTGTTTGTTTTTATTGTGCAGAAACAACATCCTGAAGGGGAAAAAAAAAAAAAAAAAAAACATTTCAGATGTGTGTTACCTCAGTCTTCTTAAACAGCAGTTTGGGGAGGACTTTGGCATATATTTGCTTTTAGTCTTGGACTTATTTGAACTTTCAACAACACAGCAGACGCTGTAGTCAGCATCAGGTGAGAGCTAATTAGTTTTGTCTTTGCACGTAATTACTCACACAGTCCCTCATGAATACAGTCACCAATTTACAAGAACACTTAAGGTTTTACGAGCTATCAGCAACATCAGGCTGTTAAAGAAATACCTAAAATGAAAAAGCATGTGTTAGTTGCTTTTTTGCATGGTATTACAACGAATGTTGGCTGAAGCATTCAAAGGGACATAAGAGCATATAAAAGTATAATAAAAAATATCCATATGACTGGAATATAGTACACAATTCATTAGAAGCACTTTTTGAAAATCACTATGCTTTCGGGGGCTTTTTGAACCTTGGACGCTTTCATTGTAAGAATATAGAAAAGGACAACCATTTTGAGTATTTGTTCTCTTGTGTTCCACTAAAGAAATAAAGGCATGTATGTTTGAAAAGACTTGAGGGTGAATAAATGATTATCGAATTTTCATTTTTGGGTGAACTAATCTTTTACAGGCAATAAATGGAACCTCATGGAGTCGTAGATGGATTTAGTGGAATTGGTTATGGAGGTTTGCTCTTGGAAGTAAAGGATCATCCTTGTCCTGGATTTTCCAAGAAGCTTAGCTTTCTAAATATTCTTCTGAACTCCTGTAAGAAATGGCAGGTAGGATTTGTCATCCTTCTGGGATGTTCCTCCCAGGCTATTGAACCATTGAGCCTCAAACCACCACAACCAAAGAAAGCTCCTCACCTCATCTTTGTGGTGAATGTCGCTTTTTATGGAGACAAATACAGAAGTAAAGCGTTTTAATTCACACCCACTCATTATTCATTATGCTAATTGTTTATGTAATATGGTTTTAACATGATTGAGACAAGGTGTAGACTTTCAAATGCACCTCGGTATGCATTTATCACAGGAACAACAGATTTATTAACACCCAAGTAAACCAGGGCTGGGAGGAAGCTGATAAGGCTAACACTTATTCAACTGCAGTTTGTGCACTCGGTTGCAATGTAGCTACATATTGTGAAGCCAAAACCTGCTGCACTGAATAGTATTACAGAGATAATAATATACATTGATATTCACAAGAAAAATATGAAGGGTGCTTGCTTGTGCAAAACGTACCGCCTTGAAGCTAAGGAGCTAGTGGAAGCTTCTGTTTTTGTCGCTATCCAGTTATCACTGTGTTCTGGGTGTTGCCATGTGGTTTCCAAGGTGTTCTTGGTGGATCCTATTTCATGTTATTTCATACAGTTTCCCAGATTAAATAAACACTAGAAGATGTGAGAAAAACTACAACTCAATTTATTTTCACAAATTATGATTACAGGGACAGATTATCACTCAATACTGACGTATTTTACAATTTGTATACTAATATGTATGGGTTGTCTTACTTGGTAAGCTTGCTCAGTAGCTCACCTGGTACGGCATCGGCGATGCAGAGTATGAGACCTATGAATCACAAATCATGATAAATTAGCTCAAGAACTTGTAGAAGCAAGCTAAAATGGCATGGTTTCTTCAGCAAATGTGCTTTTATGTCACATTTGCTTTTGTTAACTCTATTGGTTTGGTTTAGGGTAGAGTTTTGTGTTAGGTGATACATTATTTTCAAGAGCATTGATTGTTTAGTGCCACTCCCTGGACATTTCACTTTGAAAGTGTTGCAAAATATGTAGGAATCAACATAGTATCATTTCACAGAAATGACAGAATATTTGAGATCTATGAAAGTGTTTGTAAAAACCTGCGGATCAATGTGGATATAATACAATGAATGCAAGATTAAAACATCATTCAAATGTACAATCTATATCTCAGGGTCTTTTCCTCATATTGGCAAAGATTTTCTCTTCTCTGTGACAACATTTAAGCCATGTCGTGTTTTGCTGATTCATCATTCCTAGATAATCTAGTATTCCATTCTCGTCTCGGGGGAGGAATTTTATACACCTTAAGCAGTCAGTCGCACTGCTTTTCCTGGCAGTTTTCATGCCAGTTTCCAATTTATAACCTGAGAGCTGCGTCCTTGACCACGGCTGAGTGTTCCTCTGTGGCACGCACCCCAAGTTCATTAAATACTTCATTAGCTATCGCTCTTGGACAGTGGAGAAGACTGCTGCTGATGGACCACACAAGAGAGGCACCTGGGTAATACCTCGAGAGACACAGCGGGCCACTGCAATTAATAAAGTCTGCTTTCTCTTTCAAAGCACATCTCTCACTCTGGGGTTGGGCCTTAATAGTATGCCCGCACGGTGCAGAGATAACCTCTTTTTTCACCCACACTTAATTTTCAATCAAAGTTCCGTCAGAAGCCATTTCCAGTCACACTTAACTGCATTAATTTATTTCATGTGAATTAAAGGAGGTAATGGGAACATTTATCAGATTCAAGAGTCCTGCAGAAGTGCGGATTTCCTCCAATGTGTTGTAACATAACAGTTACAAGAGTCCAAACGGCGTGTGGTAATTGGCTGTTAAAATTCTGTGCTGTTAGCACAATAATTGTGTTCCAGTGCAAGATCAGAGGTGGTTTGTACATAAATATTGCATGAAAAGCCTTTTTGAAAAATTCAAGAGGTTCAAGATTCAGAGAAATAGGTGGAGGGTGGATTCTGATACATTACACAAATAGGTCTTGCAGTGATTTAGAAAACACAATTGTGCTGCTGCATGAATGTCATGCAAGAGTGGTGTAGTTTTACAGTGCATGAGGACAAACTGAATTATTTTCTTTTAAGCTCTCTGGAAAATTAAAAACAAGCCATTTTCCATGAATAGAATCTAAAATTTGACTGAAACACCTATTTCCGTTAAACAAATTTTCATGGGTCAAATAATACTTAACCTCTGCTTAAAAATGTTAATGCTAAACATCAATCTCAGCAGCTCAAAAAAAAAAAAAAAAAAAGAAAAAAAAAGACACCTAAATAGTTTAACTGTGATTTTGAAATAAAATTGAGATTAAAAAAAATAATAATAATAGTGTCTTAAAACTAAACTAAACTAAACATTATTATTATTATTATAAACACTCTTACAAAAACTTTAATAATAGTAACAGGGTTGAATAGCTAAGTGCTATATGGGTCATCTTCATTTGTTGAAATAAACTTTAAATACCAATAAATCATAAAATGTTTGCATGTTTGTATTCTGTAGGGTAAACACAATTTGTGCACTGTTAATAGTTACATTTTTGTTTTAAAATGCATATTTAATTGAATTTAAGATGATGCATTTGTAACAAAATATGCATGTTCCCACCATACTTCAGAGAGGTATCATGGAATGTAATTGCAAACATTCTCAGTTTGTAGAAAACTGAGAAAATAAATCAAGGTTATTTATTTGCCTACCTGTCATTTTGTAGAATTGCTTCAGTTGTTGTTTCCTAGGTATGTTTTACATTTTTGTGTACATGTTTTGAAGAAAATCATGTGGTAACAGAGTTGAACAGTACATTTTTGGAAATGAAAATGATTACTTAAAAATTGTTTTGTTTTGGTTTCTTATTACAAGTAACTGAACTGAAATTGTATTACATTAAATTCATTTTATTATGTAAAATTATATCTTAGTTATTTGTTGAATACAGTCGAGCATATTAAAATCCTGTAGAGTGCTAGCCAAAATCCCCAGACTTGGGTAGTATATATCAATTTATTTGGCATATCTAAATGTTCTCAAAACAGATGACATGGGGAAACAGGTGTCTCTCTCTTTTTTATCAATATGTGTATAATCATGCCAAGCGTCTATAATGGAGATGTTTCTGTGTGCACCAGAGCCCTCTTAAAGTTTCCACTTTGCTGCAGACAGCCTCAAGAATTGTTGCATTTTTTCCTAGAGTGCAGGCATTATAGTCAATCCTCAGTAAACAGAAACTTTCCTTTTTTTATAGAAAGAAAAAGAGGCACAGCTGAGCTATGGCTTCCCACCGAATTAATGAGGCCTTCAGTGAGAGAGGAAGCGGGGATGTGGGCAAAAGGAAGGACCAATAGCCCTGGGATTCCTATTCAATAACTGTTATTGCAGATGTACAGTCCTCTCGCCAACACCGTCATTATTCTTGGGGAATGGTTGGATCCTGTGGGTATATTCAGGCTTTTGTGTGCTGGTGCCCACTGTCTACTCTCACACTGTTTCTCCCTTGTCCTCCTCTGACACGCTGATGTATTTGTAAACGTTTGATGGAAGCTTGAACATGGTGGTTTCAAATAAAAAAGCTTTTCAGACTAAAAGCGTTCCTTGGTTGTCCCTTGTCTGAAAAGGGGAATCAATGTCAGGTATCTGTCTGGTCTGAGAGGTCGTTTGTGCGTCCTTCTAAGTAAGGGGATGAAATTTTCTTTAACCAAGCTGTTAAAGCCTATATAGAATAAACAAATTGACTTAATTTTACATAAACGGCCTTGGCACAATTCAGTACCATTAAAACATGCATGTAATTTTCATGTCATCGTCCTTCGTCCTTAGATCTTTGTGAACACTAATAAATATGATGGCTTTCTTGATAAATAGGCTTTTGTTTATTGATGAAAAGAAACTAGAATTGACCGTTTTTAGAGGATCATATTATATTATATTATTATTTTATATTATATAATATTGTTCAAAAAAATATTATTATTAAACAAACAAACAAAAAAAATATGTACGATTGAAGTCGAAAGTTTACCTTGCATAATCTGCAAAATGTTAATTATTTAACCAAAATAAGAGGGATCATACAAAATGCATGTTATTTTTTTATTTAGTACTGACCTGAATAGGATATTTCACATAAAAGTATATCGTCAACAAGAGAAAATACTAGCTGAATTTATAAAAATGACCCCGTTCAAAAGTTTACATACACTTGATTCTTAATATTGTGTTGTTACCTGAATGGTCCACAGCTGTGTTTTTTTATTTAGTGATAGTTGTTCATGAGTCCCTTGTTTGTCCTGAACAGTTAAACTGCCTGCTGTTCTTCAGAAAAAAAAATCCTTCAGGTTCCACAAATTCTTTGTTTTTCCAGCATTTGTGTGTATTTGAACCCTCTCCAGCAAATACAACTGAGGGACTCATATACAACTATTACAGAAGATTTAAATGCTCACTGATGCTACAGAAGGAAACATAATACATTAAGATCTGGGGGGATGGGGGGCAGACTTTTTAAATTAGAAGATCAGGGTAAATTTAACTTATTTTGTCTTCTGGAAAACATGTAAATATCTTCAGAAAAAAAAAAGAATTTGTTGGACTTGAAGGATTTTTTTGGAAGAACAGCAGGTAGTTTAACTGTTCAGGACAAACAAAGGACTAATGAACAATTTCATTAAACAAAAAAAAAACAGCTGTGGATCATTCAGGTAACAACACAGTATTAAGAATCAAGCGTATATAAACTTTTGAATGGGGTCATTTCTATAAATTCAACTATTATTTTCTCTTGTGGACTACAGGTGCATCTCAATAAATTAGAATGTTGTAGAAAAGTTAAACATTTTTAGTGAATTGTTGGCCTTCTGGAAAGCATGTTCATTTACTGTATATATACTCAATACTTGGTAGGGGCTCCTTTTGCTTTAATTACTGCCTCAGTTTGGCGTGGCATGGAGGTGATCAGTCTGTGGCACTGCTGAGGTGGTATGGAAGCCCAGGTTCCCCTTCAGGAACTCAAGCTGCGTCCGGAGACGCTTTGGAAACGCCTTTGGCGGAACCACGCTCTGAATGATGTGTAAACTAGCCAATCAAACGACGATACGTCACAGGCGGGTGACATCATCGACCAGGAAGCATAAAAGCACGTGCGAAGCCGGCCGGCGTCAGCTTCTGTCTTTCAGCGGAGCGCTCTGTGTTTTGTATCTGTTATCCTCCTTTTTTGTGCAAGTTAGCACAGCTTTTCTTTTGAGGATATGTCTAAGAAACTAGTTAAGAGTGGCGAGAGCGGGCCGCGTTTCACGCTGTGTGTTCCCCCTTGTAAAAGATATATCACAAGCGGGGATACACACAGCATGTGCGTGGTCTGCCTGGGAGCAAGACCGAGGCGGAGCGGGTACTACACTCTTGGGGTTCGCAGCTGGACCTGTTGGAGGGAATGGAGACGGGTGACCCCCATCTCCTTCCTTACCCGGCAGGTCCAATGCCCGTTCTGAGGGTTCGGAAGCCCGCACTGCGGCCACTTCCCCTCAAGGAGCGGGCTCTTCTCTTCTCCTGTCTTCCTCCGAGGAGGTTGACTTGGAGAGTGCGATTGAGGAGCCACTCCCCCAATCGCCGAGGTAAAAGCTGCTCCGCAGAGAAGTAAGCTTGATGAACGGTTTCTGCGGAGTAAGCCTCCACCCCCAATGAGGATCCTTCCCTTCTTCCCCGATCTCCATGCAGAGATCTCGAGATCGTGGGAAAGACCTTTTTCGGCTCGCTTATTCGTCCCCGCCTCAGACTATTACGGAAATGTGGTGAGGCTCGATGAGCGAGCCTATAAGGCGATGCCCCGGGTGGAACAGACTTTAGCAAGTTATCTGTCACCTAGCGGAGCATCGTCTTTGAAGGCTCCCACCTTACCCTCAAAGCCTCTGATAACTACATCATCGCTTGTGGGTAAGAGATACACGGCAGCAGGTCAAGCCAGGGCATGCTTACACACTATGTCGCTGCTCCAGGCATATCAAGCTGACCTGCTGAAGGGGCTAGCTGAGGGTGAGAAGGTAGATCTGGAGGAACTTCAAAGAACAGCAGATTTAGCTCTCCGTGCCACCAAGGAGACCGCCCGGGCAGTAGGGCGGTCTATGGCAGCCATGGTGGCGGCGGAGAGGCATCTGTGGTTGGTCTTCCTTCTGGAGCCCCGCTTCAGCCTTCTGGCCTGTTTGGCGATGCAGTAGATTCTGTCGTCAGCAGGTACCAGGAGGCTCGCAAGCAGGCGGCGGCGTTCCAGAGGTTCCTCCCTCGCCGCTCTCTAGCCTCGACGGCTGCTGGGCGTGAGCAGCCGTCACCGTGTACCAGCTCCTCATACCGTCAAGTACAGAAACTGAGTGTCGCGACTCACGCTCCCCTGTCCAGGGACCGAGATCCGCGGCACTCTAAGCCGGGGTCCTCCAAGGCGAGGCCCGACCTGCGGGTCGTGCTTCAGTCTCGGAGGCCCCCGGCCACAAAGCGGTCCTGACATCAGGACGGCTGAAGGGGTATCCTGCTTCAAAAGAAACTTTGAGTAGATGGACTGTAGATGCTATATCTACGGCTTACGAGTCCTCTGACCTCCCCTCACCTCTGGGGGTCAAGGCTCACTCAACACGCACTATTGGTGCTTCTAAGGCTTTTTCGGCAGGTGTCCCAATTCAGGACATCTGCAATGCTGCGGGATGGCCCTCACCTTTGTAAGGTTTTACAACCTTGATGTCCGAGCCACTCCCGGCTCTTCTGTTCTCCTGCCCTAGCTCTTCCACTAGGCAGGGATTTGGAAGTCTGGGGGCGTGGGCATCTCGTTCCCAAAGCGTCTCCGGATGCAGCTTGAGTTCCTGAAGGGGAACGTCCCGGTTACGCATGTAACCTTGGTTCCCCAAGGGAACGAGGCGCTGCGTCCATCCTTCCGGCATCCCTGCCGAGCGCTCGCTTCATCCATGAAGCTGACGCCGGCCGGCTTCGCACGTGCTTTTATGCTTCCTGGTCGATGACGTCACCCGCCTGTGACGTATCGTCGTTTGATTGGCTAGTTTACACATCATTCAGAGCGTGGTTCTGCCAAAGGTGTTCCCAAAGCGTCTCCGGGCGCAGCGTCTCATTCCCTCGGGGAACCAAGGTTACATACGTAACCGGGACATTTCTTTGACAGTGGCCTTGAGCTCATCTACATTTTTTGGTCTCTTGTTTCTCAATTTCCTCTTGACAATACCCCATAGATCCTCTATGGGGTTCAGGTCTGGTGAGTTTGCTGGCCAGTCAAGCACACCAACACCATGGTCATTTAACCAACTTTTGGTGCTTTTGGCAGTGTGGGCAGGTGGCAAATCCTGCTGGAAAATGAAATCAGCATCTTTAAAAAGCTGGTCAGCAGAAGGAAGCATGACGTGTTCTAAAATTTTTTGGTAAACGGGTGCAGTGACTTTGGTTTTCAAAATAACACAGTGGGCCGACACCAGCAGATGACATTGCACCCCAAATCATCACAGACTGTGGAAACTTAACACTGGACTTCAAGCAACTTGGGCTATGAGCTTCTCCACCCTTCCTCCAGACTCTAGGATCTTGGTTTCCAAATGAAATGCAAAACTTGCTCTCATCTGAAAAGAGGACTTTGGACCACTGGGCAACAGTCCATTTCTTCTTCTCCTTAGCCCTAGTAAGACGCCTCTGACGTTGTCTGTGGTTCAGGAGTGGCTTAACAAGAGGAATACGACAACTGTAGCCAAATTCCTTGACACGTCTGTGTGTGGTGGCTCTTGATACCTTGACCCCAGCCTCAGTCCATTCCTTGTGAAG
Organism: Labeo rohita; assembly: GCF_022985175.1. Lineage (NCBI taxonomy): Eukaryota > Metazoa > Chordata > Actinopteri > Cypriniformes > Cyprinidae > Labeo > Labeo rohita. The sequence continues at coordinate 28,763,447 of NC_066882.1, read as the reverse complement.
TTCACCCAAATTCTTGAATCGATTTTGCTTGACAAGCCTCTCAAGGCTGCGGTTCTCTCAGTTGGTTGTGCATCTTTTTCTTCCACACTTTTTCGTTCCACTCAACTCTCTGTTAACATGCTGGGATACAGCACTCTGTGAACAGCCAGTGTCTTTGACAATGCATGTTTGTGGCTTACCCTCCTTGTGAAGGGTGTCAATGATTGTTTTCTGGACAACTGTCAGATCAGCAGTCTTCCCCATGATTGTGTAGCCTAGTGAACCAAACTGAGAGACCATTTTGAAGGCTCAGGAAACCTTTGCAGGTGTTTTCAGTTGATTAGCTGATTGGCATATCACCATATTCTAATTTGTTGAGATTGGTGGGTTTTTGTTGTGAGCCAAAATCATCACAATTAAAAGAACCAAAGACTTAAACTACTTCAGTCTGTGTGCAATGAATTTATTTAATACACACATTTCACAATTTGAGTTAAATTACTGAAATAAATTAACTTTTCCACAACATTCTAATTTATTGAGATGCACATGTATATGTTAACATCTTTTATGTTAAATATCTTATCTGGGTCAGTTTAAAAAAAAATGCACTTTGCTTGATCCCTCTTATTTTGGTAAAATAATTAACATTTTGCAGATTCTGCAAGGTTTATGTAAACTTTTGACTTCAACTGTATGTATGTATGTATTTATTTATTTATTTTACACAAGAATTAAGTATGGAATAGGGAGATTGTTAGGTAATAATACCTCAAAGAATAGTGACATTTCAGTTGGATGTTTTCATAAAAAACAACATTTAGATGCTTTTGTTTTACTTACTTTCTGAGAGCTCTTGACCCAAGATAAATAATAGCAGTGAAAGAGTGAATAGAGCACAAAATGTGGAATGTCTATACTGATGCAACACATACATGTTGTAAGCCTCTTTTACACACTGGAATCATTGTTCTACAGGCCCTTGTTCTACAGGACACGCTGTGGATGGGAAAGAAATTGTATCGCAATATAGTCACCAGGAAATGGACAGCTCCAGCTGAACTCAGTTTGAGAAGGAAGCTTATAAGACATTTATTTTATATAAGCAACTTTTGACTTATTAAATAGACTGGAACATGACATGTCAAAATGACAAGTGTGATGCAATGTCAGGGAAAGAAAAAGCTATGTAGGGCAAAAGTGAGTCATATTTTAACCCTAGAAACTATCATATTTGATACCCACATTTTGTATGGCCTCTAAATGATCGATGTTTAATCAAAACCTGTTGTCTACTGCAAGTTTTCTGTCATTTGATTGATACTTTATATTATATAGCAAGTAAAAGGCCTTTTATTATAATTGTAAAACCATTCATCCTCATTTTGCTGTGAAATTCTTTTTTCTTTCTTTTCTTTTCTTTCTTTCCTTCTAAATTAAACATTTTACCTTAAATTAATGTAACTTTTATATTGTTAGAAACATTTCAAGATGAACACATACTTGACTAAGCATTTAATATCTTACTAATATATGATACTGAGAGATATAGAGTGACAGCTGATATTTATATGCATTTTATGCATTTATTTATTTTATGCAAGCAATCTGCTATACCATTATCTCAGTTTACTTTATAAACTTTATAAATTTTAAAGGCTCCATTTTAAAAGCCTACCTCACAGTGCACAATTGTGTAATTGCATTTTCTTATTTGCATTTAGCATTGTTTTATGACCTGTGACCTGATTAAGAGCCATCCGTGAGATCACCTCTCCAAGCATAATCCCTGAATACTAAATTTTATAGTGGTTAAATATAGTGAATCTTCACTACAACACATGTTGTGAAGGGCAGGTGCTATGCAAATATTACAGCCCTGTTGCACAAACCCTGAAGTGTAACATGACAAGGTTCCATGTCTTTTCTACACAGAGTTCAGTCATACACCAAATTATTATCCTTCACCGAAGCATTTGACACAATACATCATGGTGATAAAAACACACACACACACACACACACACATCTTGCATATAGCACACTGCAGCGTGCCTCTCTGCAGGTTCCCCGTCAAGGCAGCTGCACTTTGCCGTTTTTTTTCTTTTCATTCCGACGACTCCTGTCAGAAAATAAGGAAAGATCACATGTTGAGACTGCTCTGGAGGCGGCTTTGAGCATTTGTTGTTCTTCCATTACGTAACTACCTGCATCCTAATTGCTAGACGCTCGCAGAGGATGAAAGCCTCATTATAAACAGTGCAGTTGACACTGCAGCCCCTAAGAAAAGTTTGATGTAGAGGTTTTTTTGTAGGGTCTAATGGGGTACATCAGAAATTTGCAGAGCAGAGGCTTGAGTAATTACAGGAAAGAGATCTGATTCTCCGCAGGCTTCTTCAGCTGAGCGGGGCAGGGATCGGTAGGATTATATAAGGAACACTGAGATCAGAAAGCTACGTAACAACAAGGTGTGTTGTGAAGCACCTCAAATTGCTGCTGAAGCAAGAGATTACAGAATATGTCAGGGAATATTGCTGTGCGAGGAAAGCTAGTGCACTAAAGGGCCTTTTTGATTTCCCTTTTTCCTGCTTTCTTTCTCAGCAGTGCGTTTATGATGTAGTCATCAAGATTTGGAAACGCTTCCCAGTAAAGAAGAGGTCTGGGACCATTGAGCTTGGGGTAAACAGCTCTTGCACTGGGGACTCAGTGCCCGCCTTTGAGCAAAATCTGGAGACAATGTGCACATTGAAACACAGAGGGATCTTTTAGCTAATCCTGTGGAGCGGACTGCCGAGGGGCCAATCAATGGAGCTTTTATTAGGCAGGCCTGATACATGCCAGCACTTTGCTACTCTAGTAACTAGCACTCAGGAATCTGTGAGCAGAATTCAGACAAGCCGTGTGAAGATGACCTTGACCGTCCAGAATTCCCCACCAAATAAACTCCCCATTTGGGTGCGGAACTCACGGTCCATGGATAATACAATAAGGTAGCAGGTCTGAATGGTATTGGCCACAGTCTGTGGAGGGGAACACATTTAAACGCTAGGGATGAAGTGCCACAAGCACTTACTTTGCATGGCCTGAATAACAGCATCAAGTGTGTGCAAATAACTACACAATAAGAGATCTTACCTCGATCAAACTGAGATTTTAGGATGGTGTTTTCCTACTGTTCTCAATGAAAACCTCCTTTTCTGTCACATAGAAACACTGGGGGTGTATGAGTTACGTAATCAGATTGCTTTTTTAACTAAGTTAACAGAGTGTGTTAAAAATGTAAAAGATTGGATGATCAATAAATTTCTCATGTTACCTGTTTCTGATGCAGAAAAGCTAGTTCATGCATTCATGACCTCTAGACTGGACTATTGTAATGCACTAGGTGGTTGTCCTGCATCTTCAATAAACAAGCTACAGATAGTCCAAAATGTAGCTGCTAGAGTCCTTACCAGGTCAAGAAAATATGAACATATTACCCCAATTTTAAAGTCTCTGCACTGGCTACCTATTAGGTTCAGCATCAGCTACAAAATATTACTTCTTACCTATAAGGCCCTTGATGGTTTAGCTCCTGCATACCGCTCTAGTCTTCTATCACGCTACAATCCATCATGCTCCCTAAGGTCACAAAACTCTGGCCTTTTGGTAGTTCCTAGGATAGCAAACTAGGTACTAGAGGTAGAGCTTTTCCGCATTTGGCTCCCAAACTCTGGAACAGCCTTTCTGATAACGTTCAGAGATTGGACACACTCTCTCTGTTTAAATCTAGATTAAAGACACATCTTTTTAGCCAAGCATTCAAATAATGCATCTCATAAACCTTTACTGCAGTTATATCTGATCAAATGCACATCATTAATCTTTTAGCTCTGGTTGAACAAATCTTTCTTTGCTTGGTGTTAACAGTGGCTACGCTAATTATGCTCCTATTTGTTCTCTGTTTCTGCCATGGGATTGACATCCCGTGGTAACTAGGAATTTAAAATCTTCAGTCTGGGTCCAGAACACTTAAGAAGAGATGATGCCAACCTCTCAGAGGACTTCAGATAATGCCAAACCTGAAACAACATACAGCACTACCGAATTTTGCTACTAATTTATAGTGTTCTTTGTCTGTTCGATTACGTCATTAATTGATCTTTACCATCTCTGCCATATGTACATCAACTTGACATATTCACCACTAGTAAGCTACTACTAAATATATTGTAAAAACTTTAATTTGCTGTAAAGTTGCTTTGCAATGATATATATCGCGAAAAAGCGCTATACAAATAAATTTGATTGGAATTGAATTGAAATGAGCCATCCCTGCTAACTAGTGAAATAACACTCTACTTTTTAATTTACAAGAAAATATCTGTTTTTTTTTTTTTTTTTTTTTTTTTTTTTTTAATAAGCAACAGCAGTTACTTTGTTTGCCCATTTATTGACTGAGAGCTCTCCTGTCCCCATGTTGACAGAAATCGGGAGTAAGTGCAGAGGCATTGTGTGCGCAGTGTAAACATGATGGTTACTGTAGTTTTACTCATCTCACTTGCACAAGAACAGGTTCAGTGCTCTTTAAAATGAATAGAAACAGTAAAATGCAAAATCAGAATATGACACAAACCTGCAATAATCAAATATGTCACATAACACAAATATCATTAATCCCATTTTATTAACCAATGTCTTCGCTGCTGACCTTCGATGATCCAATTCAGCTATACTAATAAGAGAAAATGACTTAGATAACTTTTTTTTTAACTTGTGAAGGGTGTTGAACTTCTGCTATTCTTCATGCAGTCCAGAATGGCAGCACAGCTGAAAGATTTGTTTGAGCTGTGGCCTCTATACCGTACAGATGTAAATTTACATTTCCTTCAGCCTGAGACTTATTCATTTTACTTTTGGTGTGAAAGAGCTTTTGAATTTGCCAAAAATAGAACTTTTGGTATTAAAAACAAACAAGCAAGCCCAGGCCCAGATTTGAAAAAATTACAGAAATGTAACACAAAAATAACGTAACACATTATTTCTGTTAAAAAAAAAAAAAAAAAAAAAAAAAAAAACTAAGAAACATCATTAGTTTTTTTTTAGGGAGTAACACAATACTGTAATGCATTACTTTTAAAAGTAACTTTCCCCAGCACTGCAGATGTCCAGACTTAAAGGAGTAGTTTACTTCCAGAACATAAAAATGTACAGATAATGTACTCACCCCCTTGTCATCCAAGATGTTCATGTCTTTCATTCTTTAGTCGTAAAGAAATTATGTTTTTGAGGAAAACATTTCCAGTTCATGAAAGTTAGGGTATGTCGAAAAACTCCCATCTCATTTTCTCCTCCAACTTCAAAATCATCCTAAAACGCTGCAGAAGTACCTACCCAATGTTTACAAAGTTTACATGCAAAGAAGGTCAAACAGCCTTTACAAAAAAAGGTAAAACAGCGATGTAGAAAATGAGAAAATGAGATTAGAGTTTTTCGACATACCCTAACTGTCATGAACCAGAATATGCAGAGTAGACAAGATGAGCGTTTGAGGTTAAAAAGTATATAAAGTGTAATTTTTTTTTTTTTTTTTTTTTTTTTTTTTTTTAGAAAATAACCAATCTTGGTAACGCTTTAGATTACAACCCGCAAAGAACTATGCAAGTAAACTGAATTTACGGTGTATGTTTCTGCAATTATAGTGTACCTATAAAGAACGTACATGTAGGTATAAGGGAATTAAATTTGGGTAGTAAGGGAGTAACAAACCAGATACGCAACATGCAAAGAACTATAAGTATACTGAATTTACGGTGTACGTTTCTGTAATTATAGTAAGTACGTATGTGTAGGTATAAGAGAACAATAGGCTATGTTACGTTTTGGTAATTCGGGGGGTAACAACCAGATATGCAACCTGCAAAGAACTGCGCAAGTGAACTGAAGTTACAGTGTATGTTTCGCATTTATATTGTACCTACGTGTAAGGGAGCAATATGTTACGTTTGGGTAATAACGGGGTAGCAAACAGATATACAAATAATTTATAATGTAATTACTTAAAAACTTAACAGGTACCTGTTCTATTAAATCGTAAGTTTGGTGTATCTATACGTAAGCTTTTTAAAATGACTGGGAAAATATACTCTTGTTCCATGTAGTTACAGGGTAAGTGTGCCATCTGCGGGCTGTAAATTAAAGTGGCGATTGTTCCCCCCTTGTTCAAGGAAGTTACAGGGTAGGTACAATACATAAACACACAATCTGAAAATATATCTAAAAATATATTTTTTATAGTCGCTAATCCCACTTCTACCTCTAAACCTAACATTAACTATGACTGAACAGTAATAAAAATATAAAAAACAGGAAAGTGCAATCACAATCATTTATTTATTGCAAAAATGTCAACAGCCATACAAAAAAGTAATCCAAATAACGATGCGTTTGCAGCCGCAGTCGTCTCTGGCGGAATACAGTAGGTTTGAGGTGCAGTAGGATGAGAGCAGAATTTAAATTGTTAATCGATGAAAATATTATCCAGATTATTGTCTTGATCCACTCCTCGAAGGCGCCCGCGCGTCATTCCAACACATCTAACCAGAAACAAGGCATGTCGTAATCTGTGACGAATGCAGGCGAGAGCCAATGAACGTCCGATTTTCCTGTCGCAAAATGCACTTTAGCACGGGTTTATGGCTGTTGCTGCTGGACTCGCTGCTAGAGATGGAGATGAAGATCGCCGGACAAAGCCTTGAATTTGGTTCTGGTCCTCGCAAATCGTATGGATTCTGAAGATCTGGGTTACAGCACACAAATAAAATTGTTTAATTTGTAATTATGATGCGTGTTCGGTGTATTTTATGGTTCTATTGTTAGTCACAGCCTGTTAGAGAAAACGCCTTTGTGTTCCACCACGGCAAACGAAGTTGATTAAACGATTGCAGAAGTATTATTTATTTTAAGGGTTTAACGTGTAGTCATGATAACATTATGTAGACCTATTCTTGGAAACGAGCTGACAACAGAAATCACACAGAACAGAATGAAATGTTATAATTTCATATTAAGTAAACGTTAAATGTTTAGATGATGTAAATATGTCAGTATTGTACATTTAGTGTTTGTAAAAATGTAAATAAATGTACATTTTGTAGAACCACATTTTACATCGCGTTGTTATATGTATTGTACCCTGTAACTTCGTTGAACAAGAGGGGAACAGTCGCCACTTTAATTTACAGCCCGCAGATGGCACAATTACCCTGTAACTACATGGAACAAGAGTATATTTTCCCAGTAGTTTTAAAAAGCTTACGTATAGATACACCAAACGTACGATTTAATAGAATAGGTACCTGTTAAGTTTTTTAAATGAATCCATTATAAATTATTTGTAGGATATCTGTTTGCTACCCCCTTATTACCCAAACGTAACCTATTGTTCCCTTATACTTACACGTAGGTACAATATAAATACGAAACATTCACCGTAACTTTAGTTTACTTACGCAGTTCTTTGCAGGTTGTATATCTGGTTGTTACTCTCTATTACCAAAACGTAACATATTGTTCCCTTATACCTACATGTACGTTCTTTAATAGGTACACTAAAATTACAGAAACGTACACCGTAAATTCAGTTTACTTATGTAGTTCTTTGCAGGTTGAATATCTGGTTTGTTATCCCCTTATTACCCAAATATAACATATTGTTCCCTTATACCTACATGTACGTTCTTTATAGGTACACTATAATTACAGAAACATACACCGTAAATTCAGTTTACTTACGTAGTTCTTTGCGGGTTGTAATCTAAAGCATTACCCCAATCTTTTTGCTAGATAAGAACCTTCTTCCTCGCCTGTGATCGTTTAAAGCCCTTTGAAACTGAATTTAAACTGCATTTTGGAAGTTCAAACTCAGGGGCACCATAGAAGTCCATTATATGGGGAGAAATCCTGAAATATTTACCTTAAAAAACATAATTTCTTTACGACTGAAGAAAGAAAGACATGAACATCTTGGATGACAAGGGTGTAAGTACATTATCTGTAATTTTTTGTTCTGAAAGTGAACTACTCCTTTAATCATTTGAATTAAACACTTTAATCCTCAGAAATCCTCAGAAAATTCAGAGGGAGGGGGGAAAGGAGATTTGTCATTGCTTTCCAGCATTGCTTTTCCAACACTGTTAACTTTAAAAAGGGATAGTTCACCCAAACGTGCAAATCCTGTCATTTACTCACCCTCATATTTTTCCAAAATTATATGACTTCTTGTAATTTTTCATAATGTATGTGCACCTCTTTTTTATACCCTTTTTTATAGTGCATTCTGAATGCTTTGCGTTTATCAGCATGTCAGTGATTTAGCATTTGGCAAATAGTTGCATTCATTTTCTGAAACACAAAAAAAGTGGCACATTTCTTTATGGTATCAGAAAAAAACACTTTTATAGCATGCCATCCTGGGGACATGATTTCCTTAAAAGCACTGCCCGTAACTTCACGGCTATTAAGAAAAAAAGGGTCCATAGCCCATTGACGATGAAAAAGAATTAGCAATCAGTTATATGAGCTCACTGAAGTGAAAACAGCAGCAGAGCCACTGACTGACATGTTAAAAGATGAAAAGCCTGAACTTGAAATGAAAACGTCTTTGGAACTGTTATATCCTGTTTTGGTGCACTGTAACACTGAGAGACTTCTCAAAGTCACCAGAAAATAAAGAAAGTAATGATCATGGGTGATAATTTCATGTCAGAATCATGCAAATTGTCAAAAGATCTGAAGAAATAATGTCATATGCAGCATTTGTTTCAACTTTGTTTTGATGTCTTTCTCCATAGCTTCAACAGCCATTTGATTAATTGCAGCCTGTAGAAATGTTGCTTGAAGAAATGAAAGCAAATCAAACTTCCGTTTGAGGCTTTCTGAACAGCCCTGCTCATTAATAATTCTTTACACCTGTGCAGATTTTGTACTGAGCAGGTTCTGAACATACAGAGGCAAATTCCCACACACCAAGTGTTGCCGAATAAATCATTTTGATTGTGATTTATCGGACGCAGTGAAACAAGTTGTTCAAGTAAATTTCTTCCTACGCATTGTAAAATGGAGCTTCAACTTCTAAGTGGCTTCTGGGATTTTACTGATGGTCCTGATAAGATTTAAGGGCCAAAATGACCCTATAAGCTTTTCTACTGAATAGGGCTTGATCTAATTAAGCATTAAGTACACAGTAAATAAGAACTCAAATAAGGACCTTCTTTGTGTATATATCTAAATATTATATTATATTCCAAAATGGGCAATATATATTCTGATGCTCCAGAAGGAAACACGATGTATTAAGAACTGTGGGTTGAAAACATTTTGAATTTGAAGATCAGGGTAAATTGAACTTATTTTGTCTGCTGGGAAACATTAAAAAAATAAATAAATAAATAAAAATAAAAATAAAATAAATAAATAAATACAGAAAATGTACACATCTACTTTCTGTTCAAAAGTTTTCACCCCCCGGCTTTTAATGCATGTTTTTTTACCTTCTAGAGCATCTGAGCGTTTCAAAATCATACATACAGTCATTGTTGGAAAGGGTTTAAATACACAAAAATGCTGGAAAACCACACACTTTGTAGGGAAAAAAAAAAAAAAAAACAGCTGTGGATCTTTCAGGTAAGAACATAGTACTAAGAATCAAGGGGATGTAAACTTTTGACCAGGTCATTTTTATTAATTCAACTTTTATTTTCTCTTGTGGACTATATGTAAACACATATTTTATGTGAATATATCGTATTCAGGTAAGTACTACTGTAAAAAAAAAACAATTAAATTATTATTATTATTATTTTTTTTTTGTATGATCCTCTTATTATACACACAACACAAAATACTGTTACAAATTAGTATCTTGCTGAAAATACTGAATTACTGATCATGCTACTGAATGGCTGAAGTTAGCTCCACATTTAGTTACGTGCTAAAACTGCTGAGCACAACTACCTAATTGTCACAACTACCTAACTTACACTAACAACACTAAATCATTCTTGACTGTCTTTAGTTTTGTTAGTAAAACAATCATTGCTATCTAACACAGTTAATGGCAGGAAGACAATTCTTTCTCATTAGGTAGCTGAACTCAAGCTATATTCATCTTTTTTTTTTTCTTTCTTTTTTTTTCTCCACTATTAGGCTCTAAACATCAAAATATTGAATTTGTGATACAGATAGTTTTACTGATGGGTTATTAATGTTTACTAAAAACAAACTATTTAACATTTTTGTTAATTGAAATAAATCTGAAATAAAACTTTTTTTCATGTCAAAAGATCATTATTCTAGCACTATAAAGTTTATTTAAAAATAAATTTTAAATTTATATTTAATCTGAGTCTTTCTAGTAGAACTAATATAAACTCTCTACCTCTATCTGTCTCTCCACTACGTTTCTCTGTTTATCTCTCTCTAGCTGTGCATCTTTGATGTTGTGGTGACAGCTGTAGATTAATTACTACCTGCCAGCAGTTACTTAAAAATTAATCTTCAGAACCTTCTAGAAAGATGACAACTTGTTAAATTATGCAGAACAACATTAGAGGACTCGGTGTTTATGAATGCTGCCTAGTGAAAAACAAGGGGGGCTAGAGAAGCATGTGGGATTAAATAAAATATAACTAAGGTTATTAGCCACCATATATATTTTAAGCTTAATAAATAAACTGTACTTGGTTTTTAGAGTCATTAAATAATAATAATAATAATAATATATATATATATATATATATATATATATATATATATATATATATTATAGAGAGAGAGAGAGAGAGAGATTTATTATCGATATATATATATATATATATTACTTATTATTATTATTATTATTATTATTAATCAGAACAGATTTGGAGGAATTTTGCATTACTTTACACCTGCTCACCAGTGGATCCTCTGCAGTAAATGGGTGCCGTCAGAATGAGAGTCTAAAGAGCTGATTAAAATATCACAATAATCCAAAAGTAATCTCTCATATCAGAATCCCCCAACATATTTGTTTATAACTGTTTATAACTGTTTTAGATGGTTGCAGCTTGTAAACGATGCTTGAGCTGTGCATATTTCTCTCCTGATTTAGACAAGATGATTTTTTGCTGGAAAAATCAGACATGAGTGTAGTATAAACAACACAGAAGAACAAAAGAGGGGCATGATTATGTAAATTACTGAAATCAGTGATTAGTTAGAATTCCAATTAAAATTAGAATTTGTTAATTAAATCTTTAGTTACTCTCAAGGCCAAGTAAATATTCAGCTACAAGAAGAAAAAAAAAAGTTGCATATACGCCCTTAGACAAGTTAACTAAACCCCTGCTTTCAGCCCCTACAAAGTTTTGAATAATTCAGCCCTCTGAGTGGTACTTTTTTGTTCTAATGTTGTAAAATGCTTGTTTGATTGATTCCTGATGAAACACACAGTGAGGGAAACAGATTGGCTAAACTGCTGCTTAACTTGCGTCCAAAATGGCGCATTTAGAGAAAGCCAGAATTGTATTAAAACACTTGGAGTCATCATAGATGACCTGCTCTTCTATGTGGACAACATTAAGGCAATCTCTGGGTCCTGCTGCTTCGTTTTCCACAACAAAAGGAAAATAAGTCCTTTCCTCAAGAACTACTCAGATCCTAATCCAGGCCTGAGTCATTTCACGTCTGCTGCAACTCCCATGCCGACCAACTAGCATCTGTCATCCCCTCAAGCGCATCCGATATGCTGCTGCTTAACTCCAGAAATTCTCACATTATACCTTTGCTCAGGTCTCTTCCCTGGCATGTGCTAGGATTTAATTCAAGACATCGCGCTTGGCTTACGCTGCCGCCAAAGGCTCAACCCTCCCACTATATCAAATCCTTCACCAAGCTGTACATCCCAAACCAGCTGCCACCATTGTTCGCCTTTTCGGTTTCTCAGCTTGTTTATTAGTTAAGCATGTATAATCAAATGAATGCTGTATTTGAAATCGAGCTTAGCAAGTGACTGAACAGGTCAAGCGTATTAAGATGTGTAAATGTGTGAATTCATGTGTTGGTGTTTTGCTTTTTGGACTTGAGAAATGCAGACATTTGGAGTGAGCCGTTTTTGCAGCTTACTTTAAACAGATGGTCTTCTTGGACTGTGGAAGTTATATGTTTGCAAAGTACATCAAACACTTTTGTCTCGTAAGATCAGAGAAAATTTGTTTTCATGATATAACCACTTTGAAATGGTTATTGCACATTATTGAGTTACTAACATCTCTAAAATGTAAATGTTCGTGCAAAGCAGCAGCAGCAGCGCTTTCAGGAAGTATAACACTCTTCATGTTAGTGTACTTAATATTTTCATGACATAAAAACAAGTGCAGTAATTATCTAATAAATTACCTCAATGCAAGAAATCTAACAAATCAGCTTATGTAAAGGCTGAACAAACATCATTTTCTGCCCAGAAGACAACTGCCTTTCCACTCTCCCTTGGATTGCTTAGTTGGAGTTTAAAAGACATTTAGTACTCAGTACTGTTATTGATTTGACTGTACTGGATGAACACAAAACTTAAACTGAATTGAGCTGAATAATGACACTATTGTCTTCTGTAGAGCTGCTTACCACTAAATTGATCTTGTTTCATAACTGACGAACTTTACAGTTACTGAACCGAACTGGAGCTGAATAATGACACTATTGTCTTGTTAGAGCTCCTTTCCATCAGAATTTGAATTTGTATCAAGTTTTCATCATTGATTCTGTTATGTTCTGTACTACTGTGAAGCTGCTTTGAAACAATGTGCGTTATAAAGTGCCATTTTATTTTATTTTATTTTATTTTACTTTATTTTTTCATTAGCTCATTTGGTTTGCCATTATAGGTGAAAGTTCCATTATAATTGACAGCACTGAAACCAGAAGAGCCCTATAAAGTGGTGAGCAGAATATGAGTAACTAAGCACAGTGGCATCAACATGTGACTCACAGCTCAAGATCAAATGTAAGACACGTTATCCACGTCACTGAAATGTATTTATATGTTCAGCTCAGTTGTGTTTAATGTGTTCTAGATGAAACACAGGCAAATCAGTTCCAAGAGGAAATATCCAATCATTATAGATTTAGCAATGTTATTTACAGGATAAATTGTTCTGATTGTTTTAATACTCCAGTGGTAATGGAGTCAATAAATGCTAACAGCCGTAAGCAATCTTTGTTTATTTCTGGAAATATCTCTGGAATTAGCATACTAGTTAATGCCTGATTTCTTTTTGGGAGGACAACCAAGCTTGTGTTGTTTTGATCAAGGGGCTGCAGATCTGGGTAATGTTCAGAATGGAATTCTAGCATACTGCTTAGCAATTTTGTGGAGAAAAAAGAAAAAAAAAAGAGATTCTGGTTCATTTGTCACACTGGGAACAGAAGGTCAAATGGAGCGTAAGTGTATTCTTATTGCATTGCATTCTCTATTGTATACTGCACATTTTACAATGAACACTAATGGCAGTAAAACACCATCAACTTCTACTCCTTTTCACTTTTCACACAAATTCTAATTACAGGGACAAATTATTGACTATTACAGAGTTATTTTCAAGTGTTTCCTTGCACTGTTATTATCTCAAAACACTTGTACCATAATGCATGAATTCTAAACCAGTACTTTCTTTTTTTTAAGGTTTGCATGACATAACCAGCTCCATATGTATGGCTTTTCTGACAGAGTAATATTGCTCTGTGGCCCACCTGGTACAGCACTGTACATGCAATGGTGAACACACGTTAAACATGATTCACGAGTCTCAATAAAAGAGCTCAAATACTAATAGAAGCAAGCTACAGTGACATGGCTGCTTCATCAAATGCTTCTTTAGCTCACATTTGCTTTTGTTGGATTTAAATGGTACAGTATTTTCAAATGTGAAAATAAATGTTTTAACGTCACTCAGGGGACATTTCATTTTCAAAGTGCCACAATATGTACACACATCCATCTGTTTTGGATCAAACTGTATGTGCTCTTGACGCTGCTCATTTTTAAAGTGTATAAGCAGCAATGTGACATTATTTCATTATTTTGTAGAAATGTCACCACAGGCATGTTTTTACAATGAGCCTGGGTTAAAATATGTATACTGCATTGAAAAAAAAAAGATCTATATACTGAAAATAGCATGTTAGTATGCTCTTCCAAATATATCCATGCCATGGTCTCCCACTTATTACCTTATTGTTTAACTCTCTCTCTCTCTCACACACACACACACACATTTTAGACTCACTGTTTGTCTATAAACCAGAACAGTAAAGATCAATGTGGCTGTGTAGTTAACAGTCCTGATTGTACAGTTGCAGTAGTATTGACTGTACAGTTGATCAATGATCACAATTTGATGAAGCCCTGCTTCAAAGTGCCCTCTGAAGCAAGCTCTTCTATTGTGTAACAGCTCATTCACATATTCATAAATGTGCTTTAAAAGTGCATCATTATGATGCAATATTAATGAGCTTGATAGTAACACTGGTTTTGTCCCCGGTCCAGACACGTTAGGCCTGGCTGTCATATCGTATGCTGCTACATGATGAATACTTGGCCCATCCAAAGCAAAGGAGCTATGAGAGAGCAATCGTAAGATCAAAAGCACCGACAGTGCAAGAAAATCCAATTAGGGGCAAATGTATGCAATTTGATAATTTACGATTCCCATTGAGACAGCGATAAAACAGACTTCTAAGCTCCTTCTTGTTTATGTATGAAAAGAGGGCTGGAATAATGCGAGGCAACTTTCTACAGAACAAAAAAAAAAAAAAATAGGGGTCCCTGGTGTGGACCGACTAAAGAAACGACCCTCAACCCCTGCAGAAATGTGAAAATCTTCCAGTTAATGAAACTAGGGACGGAAATAAGGCTGCACAGAGGAATCTAGAGAGGGACTGAATGAAATAAAGCCATGTATTGTATGCAATGGGATTTTAAAGATTTTTTTTTTTTTTTTTTTTTTTGTGAATTATGTAGTTTGGTCATTAGAGAGCTTTACATTCTCTGAATTCTCTTTTGATGTCCATGTGAATCGTAAAATGATCAAAAGCAACCCTAATAACTATATATTTTTAGTTACTTTTATAAATAAAAGTTAGTTTAGTAAATATGCCCCATATGCCATTGTCACTGAAACAATAACTCTAGTGATCTGTTTTCCTGAACAGGCAGTATAGTTATGCTGCTTTCTAAGATATACCTATTGTCCAAATTCCAGGGCTGCATCACATTCACCAATATCCCATGATGCACTGAAACATGATACTTGTACTTCTTTAAAGCACAACAAAAGATTGTTAAGACATAATGATTTAAAAAAATGTACTTTAAAGTTTGTTTGACATAACAAAGTTCACTTTTTAAAAGTGTTAAGTCGAACACACATCTTTCTCCACAAGGGTTTACCCAATATTTGTCTGTACTGTAAGCTTTATGTTTATAACACTATCACATAAAAAGCTTCATATCATGCTAACAACACATCTTGTTAAAAAAAAAAAAAAAAAAAAATCTCCTAGCAACAAAAATATTTGTGGATAAACAATGCTGTGCAGTGCTAACATTTGTTTTGCAGGTGTAAAATGCTAAACAGAAGAGCTAAATTACTATGTTTATCACCCCTGTCTCTCTCAAACAGATTTTATTATCATGTAATATCAGAATTTTGACTAATTTATGCATTTCATTTACATTAACTGCATACATCTTGATGTCATCATGTTTGCTTTTCATCCTACG
Organism: Labeo rohita; assembly: GCF_022985175.1. Classification (NCBI taxonomy): domain Eukaryota; kingdom Metazoa; phylum Chordata; class Actinopteri; order Cypriniformes; family Cyprinidae; genus Labeo; species Labeo rohita. Next base: position 28,747,672 of record NC_066882.1, on the reverse strand, counting down.
CCTGCAAAATCAGAGTTGTGAATTTCTTTGCTTTTAAGTTTCCAAGTGGCATTTGCATATTGTATTTTTCCAAATAGGAAGCTGGAAAAGCCAACTTTCTGATCTGGATGAAACCGGCAGAGGTCGTGTAAAACCAGTCAATCAGATTAGAGCTCGCCAGCTGATAAATGCTTTCCAGTTTTGAGTGCAATATCCATCTGATAGTCGTCTGAGGCTGAGACTATTATGGATGCTGCCTATGCATGCTCACTTGGTTTGGGCCAAAGCAAAAAATTAGATGACGGCTTAATAGACGTAATCTTTATCAGGAATAACACAGTGTATTGTTCTATAACTTCATCCAAAACACCTTCAAAACGGGCAAATAAATTTGTAATCATACTGTGGATAACCTCCTGGTAGAAAGCGCTATCTAAACGACACACTGAACTACAGGGTCAATTCTTCACACTAACAGAGCGTCATTAATATCCCCTCTTTGGCAATGCCTGTCACAAAGTGTGATAAAGCATTGTGGATGCTATCATTTTAAAAGCCAACTCTTGAGACACAGCAGGGATTGTTGTGTTGGCACATCGCGATTGCACTGTTCTTTGAACCGCTGTGTGCACACCATGTCCCCTTTCACTGCATCCGTCAGCAGCATGACAGTCTCTCTCCAGTGGGCGTTTCATTACAGATAACAGCGGTTGCACGTTAAAAGTGCCAATGTTAACTGTTTACTGCATCATGCTTTCTGCATCTGAATGTTTTGCACTGATAAAAAAGAATATGGATATCTAGGGTTTCATCAAACTGGATTGTAGAATAGATAAATGGCTTTAGGTAAATATTTATGAAGGAGTTTGAGGGGACATGATACCAGAAAGTGTTCTGAGGTTATTAGGTTAAGCTCCTAAATAACCTGTCACTTTATTCTGTATATACCAGGACACAGATTTTAAATTGTAAAATCCTCATTTATTTTTAATTTATACAGAAACACGACTAAAAGTTGTTCAAATAGGGGTGTAAAGAGTCCATTTTTACTCAGTTGCATTCATTCATGAATGAACGAATGAATGAAAGGATATTTACTTTCTACTCTATTACAATTTAATTTAGACTTAAAAGTACAAAGTAGCCTATACATGTCATCATGACTTAAATCTTTCTCTCAATGGTTTTAAAATAAAAATAACACACCAAGTGATCATGCCCATGTAAGTTTAACTTCATTACATTTAACTGTCAAATCACTGTAAAACCATATGCTGCTAATTTTAGCTGAAAATATAAACTTATTGATTTCAGTTTAGCATCTGTTTTGTTTTTGAGTCTTACAGTATATAGTCAGACCAATGAGAAAATCAGTTTTGGCATCAACAATATACAATTTTTAGAAAATCTAATTTTTTAATTACCAAAAGTATTATTTGTATGTATGTATGTATGTATGTATGGATTTAATAATAATAATAATAATAATATATTTAGCCAAGGCATTTATCTTTTACAATTTTGACATAGTATCTACATTTTAACTTATGTACAATTTATCAGATTAGATTGTCTGTCTCACCGTATACTGCATGGTCTTTGACATCTGTTTAGACCTCCTGTATTTTACTTCACCTGTTAATCAGTGCTTCATCCTGTTAGTTTCATATCTTGGCCTCTTATCAGTTCTACTCAGCTGTTCTTATAGCCTTTTATGAATGCGCTTGAAACAATGTATATCTGTATATGTCTCTTTATTTTTTAACAAGCTATGTTTTCAAAAAACATCTTTAAAATTAAAAGGGGTTGCCCTAAGGGTAAAAGCTGTAATTCATCTTTTCAAAAAGGTAATGCTTTTTTATTCCTTGTTTTATGCTTTCATATTAAAAAAGTAAAACACTAGCAGTGCTTCCAAAAAGTGTTACATAAGCGATCACATATTGCACACCAAAACAGTATAGTATGACACATTATACATTTAAAAGTTAATATAAAAGCTAAGCGCTTCCTTTGTAGAATGGACTGCTTTAATTTAGCAGGGTAAAAGTTTTTCACTTTTTTTTTTACAATAATATACATGTTTAAATCACTCTGTTGTATCTTGGTATTCAAGTATTCTTTCAGTATTCACCCAATATTTAATGGGGGGGATTGATTGATTGATTAATTGATTGATTAAAACCTATTTATGTACTCACTAAATATTACAAGGTTAAAACAATAAAAATAATCTGACATTGTCCGACTGGCCCTATGGGTGATTTTCTAAGACACAAATCTCTTGGATGTACACTCAACAGTTCAACAATTGTGAATGGTCGTAGAGAGTCCCTTCTTCTGAATAATGCGGAAAAACATTCAGAAACTGATGACATAGACGTACTATCCAGCCACAGCAGCCAATCATCCAGACTGGAAGAACAAACTATTACCTAATAATAAACATAAAGAGTACTAACATTGTTTTTGGTGATGTGCACCCTGTATATATCTGCCGACATCCCAAAAATAATATAATATGTTTTAAGGTTTTATAACATTTTAAATGTCTGCCTGTGCAAAACTTCTTACCATAGCAAAAAGCAAAATTCAGAAGACATTTGAGTCTTTCATGGTGTGCTTTTGCAGTTTTGCATGGAAAACCCTATCCTCATGTACTTTCATTAAATGGAAAAGAGGGCCAGAATAATCAGTTTTACCAAAATATATTAAAACAACGATTGGCTCTGTCTGGTGGGTCTGTAAAGAATGGATAATTCTTAATATAGAAATCAATAGTTTGTTCTGTTTTTAGGATTTACATTTATCAAATAATGCCAAACTGTAACTGGGGTCAGATTCTGTGTACATTGCAAGTGGTTCTGTAAAGGAATTGAAGGATTCTGAGGTGAATGATTCTCCTGTAATGCATGCCGAATGTGCTGTCGGCAGCTCTGTTGCAACCTGTCTGGTACTCAGTGGTAAACTTGTCCTTCTGTGTGATGGTTACACAGCCACTGTTCCCGTGATTAAAGTGTCTGTCACTGCCGGCTCTGCATTAAACACAACAGACTGAGCAGAACTGAAATACAATGGCTGGAGAAAGCAGAGGAAAATGTATGCATCGAGTTTGTATAGTTAATAGATATACATGGCCTGGCTCATATAACATTGTATGGATTAATCTTGGGACAAAGTTTTGGATTTCCAAAAGAAACAGTGTTGAATGTTTAGGTAGGCTGATGGCAAAATTAGTAGAAACTGTGTTGTAAGGTGTAAAACTTTGACATATGGAAAAGTCCGGTCAATATATCCAAATGACCCCCATAAACTGCTGCCCCCTCACAAATCAAACAATTCCCTATAGGGATTTTGAGTGCTAACATGCTGTGCCATCTTACACAGAGTTAATGGCTTTCAATAGATTTTAATGACCTTTCTATAGTCGATATAATTAGATTAAAAGCCACAATTAATGTACAAATGACAAATAAATATGACCGTGTGACACTAGCTATGCTATGACAAAACTTTATGATAAAGTTTTACAGCAATTGGATGACCAATACAACAAGGGCATGTCAGATATATTGTTCATTGTAACACAAGTCTATCATCCTCTCTGCTAACCGATAAGTAAAATTTGCACACAGGTTAGCAATCCATTCTCACAAGTTAGTAAAATCCAAGCACGTTTCAGTAATCCATGTACACAGATTAAACCAAACCCATACTCAATGGTTTAAAGTGCCTCTGCTCTTCTCATCAGTCCATGCATAAATTAGAGTTAATAGAATTCTACTTATGCTAGCTTAATAAAATCAACATACTGTTGAACATACTTAAGGGCTGCATTCATTTCTTATAAATCCCTTACTGGACAACAACTTAAAGGGGTCATCAAATGCTAAGTTCACTTTTTCATGTTGTTTGAACATTAATGTGTGTTGGCAGTGTATGTACAAATCTACTCTATAATGATAAAAATTCATGCAGTGGTTTTTAATTAATCTGTAAAAATAATATCCCCTTTTTCAAATCGAGCCATTCTCAGATGCCTGTCAGTGGATTGCAGTGGATTACGTTTGTTTGTGAAGGGAATGCGCCTCCCGATCTACATATATCCGTCTACGTTCACGCGAATCATTCATGATCCAGCTTCACTTACAGCAGAAGTGAGTATAAGCGTTTTTTTATGAATCTTTGCAATCGCCTTTCCTTATAACGTGTTAGTTAGGAAGTTCAGCGGCTAAACACGGCTAAATGCGGCTAAATGCGGCTAATGTAAACAAGACCGTCTTTCCACAGAGAGCAGAGGGGGCGGGGTGAGCAGAGCTCATTTGCATTTAAAGGAACAACCCCTTAGAATGAGATGATTTTTGCAGAGCTGATTTTGGCAAGGTAAAAAGGGTGTTGTTCTACAAAACCATTGAGAATTTTTAATCAAAGTATATTAGAGACTTTTCATTAAGACCCTAAAGAATCATATCAACTTGTGGAAAATGGGCATCCGATGACCGCTTACCAGATTTAAAGGGCACCTTGAGTGTGTAGTTTAGCAGTCTGTGCATTTAAACAATCTCCTACATTACAAAGCACAAACTCAATGCCAAAGTGAGTTAATTTCTCCAACAGAACACATCTGAAACATCTTGTTTGCAATCCTACCATTATTTTCATGATTTAGCTACTGTATGTTGCCATTTTACACATTTGTATACTGCCTGCTTTGGTAGGGTGACCATACGTCGTCTTTACCAGCGGACATGTCCTCTTTTTGGACCTAAAAAAAAAATTGTCCAGCTGGGACGATTTCTAAATCGCCCAAGATGTCTGTGATTCGGCTTTTGCTTTCTACAGTCACCATTCATTCTGTGTGTTTTTGTATTAAAGCCTTTCACATAACTGTAATCCTAATCCCGCTCCCGCAAACATTCTAATATTGAATATAATCGCTGCTATCAATATGCAGAGTAATTAAATTGCTTTAGATGCAGCTCGTGTTGGATGTAGGGTTGCCAAATCCACATTTTTTTCCGATGGAATTGGGCTGATTTTAAACTGCTGTGGCAGGTTGATTTTCTCCCGTGTGTTAAGTTTAAAATATTACATACATTACATTTGACTGAAATGCTTGTATTGAAACATTATGCATTCTACCTGTGATAAAACTATGGTAGATATGAGTTTTGTGTGTCACGTGTTGGAGAGGAAACTCGAAAGGAGCCAGGATGTCAAAGAAACAGCATTTAATAAATCCAAAAGCATTAACAAAACAAAAACAACCACATAATACAACTGTGACAAGACAAAGAAACTGAGGAAATGTAGGGCTATAAATACTAAACAAATGAGGACTAATGAGGATAATAAACAAGAACCAGGTGCAGGGAATAATTATTTAACTTAACAAGGAAAGGAACATGACCAAATAACAAAAACAGGAACTAAGGCTGGGGCAAAAACATGGAACACCAAGTCCAGAATCCTGACAGTAGGCGCGTCATACGCTGTAACATAGCTAGGGAGGTGGGGTGGGCGCCCTGAAGGCCCGTAACCGAGGGAGACATGGAGGGCCTCCAAGGTGGATCAGGGAGTTTGGGGAGCCATGGCGGATTAGACAGTTTGGGAAGCCATGGTGGGTCAGGGAGCACGGAGGACCATAGTGGAGGAGACATATGCCTCCCCCCTCCGATTGAGAGATTTTCTTGGGGGAATTTAGGGGTTTAGGAGGGCACTCATGAGGAGCAAGCACTAGAGGGCACTCAGGAGGAGCGGGCACTGTGGGGCTGGACGGGACCAGCAGAGACATAAGAGACATAGGACGGCTGGACAGGACCAGCGGAGACGTAGGAGACAAAGGAGTGAGAACAGGGGCTGAGAACTCCAGAGGGAGCGCCATATCCATAAATGTCCACAATGTATAAAAGGCTTGCCACATGAGATGCTACACATAATACCATGCACATGACATTACCATTTTCACCAGTTTGCGTTTTCTTATTTACATGATGAAAACAGTGTCATTTTCAAAACTTTTCAAGTGTGCATTTGCATCAAGCTCCCATTTATCAAGTAAATGCATGTCTAAAATGCACAAAATCCATTTTTCATTTTTAGTTAAAACTGGTGAGATGTAAACACCCCCTATCTGTATTCTAGCAGACCCCAAAAATAAAATGATGATCCTGTAAAAGAACACAACATGGACACCTTATAATAAAAGCTGCCAACACTCTAGTATTCACCCAGACCCTAGCAGCAACTCAAAACTTTCTAGCAGCCACTAAAACACTGTAACAAATGGCTAATAACCATTCACAACACCCTAGCGACTGGCCAGATATTACCTAGCATCAGCTGAGAACCCTGTAGCAACTGCCTGGCAGTTTGTCTTAGCTTTCATCTAGAATAGTATCCTCCTAGCAATATGCATGTAACAGTTCAGAACGCCATAGCAATGGTTTAAGGCATGTATAACTTTCAAACTTTAAATCTCTCTTGAAACTGCTCACGTGTTCTAACTACATAAGGTCTAAATAACCTTCAAACTTTTTAAGCTGTCAAAAAGACCTTTTTTTGAGCAAACATTCAGGGTTTCTCTCTGCAAACTTTCTTCTTCTACTTTAACTTGGTCTTCAAATACAAAGTCATATCTATTTCAAATGTAAATTAAGATTATACTTTTTTTCCTGAGGTGGAAAAGATTGGACAGCTCGGCATATATAGTTAATTTAAAGTGAGTGGTCAGGATCAGCTGGAGCTCTGCATGGGTATCTGTAAATGCGCAACACTGTGTAAAAAAAAGGGATTGGGCGAATGAAAAGAAGACATTTGCTTAACCCTCCTAACCTCTGACCTGACTAGCACAGAGATAAGAAATAAAAATAAAAATACTTAGCCTCAGACCATCCAAGATGTAGGTGACTTTTTTTTTTCTTCAGTAGAACTGTAAAGAAGGTTTTCAGCTGAAAGCATGGTCCTCTGTGATTCAGGTGATTCATATAATGCAATTCAGCGGCTACACGTTTTTGAAAATCAATAAAAGCATATTAAGGAACACAAAATTAATCTTATGAAGCGAAAAGATCAGCCTGTACAAGAAACTGAATATCATTTACAACATTTATAGCATCAGGCAACAAGAAAATAAAAATTTTCACAAACTGGTTCTTTCGGACAGTTTGTTTCAACGAACTCGTACAATTCACTAGCTCATTTATGTAATCCCACAATGAAGTAACGCATACACAATTAAATCACCCAATATTATTGTAAAATTAGGATTTTTTACAACTTAGCCATATAAAGTAAATGAACACAATCAGCTCATCATTTTACATAAACCATGAAAAAACATAAAACCTTAATTTGGCCCCTTTTTTCAAGTGTTTGGACATGCACGCGCATATCACCGACTCATCAATCTTTGGTCCAAGTTGGAACTGTTCAGTGATTGCTGGAGAAACTGGAGAACTGCATGAGTTAGCAAAAACCATCATAGGATCATACATGGCGATATATTGGCTCATTTCAAGTCGGTGTGACTGTCAAGCACACCCAAAAGTGAGATTTGATTGAGTAACTTGTAGATCTGTGCTGCTTGAGCTGCGAACAGTTTCAGACGGTTCAGTCCAATTGGTGAACTGGTTCAACTAGTAGAGGCACAAGAATAAATGTTGTGTTCCTTGGTATGTTTTTGTTTGTTTCTTTGTGTATTTATGTATTTATTATTTTTTCCCCTAAACATGCGGCCACTGCCTTGCATTATATGAATTACCAAGGACCACAGTCCACCTACATCTTGGACGGCCTGAGAGTGAGTAAATCAACAGCAGATTTTCATTTTTAGGTGAACTACCCTTTAAAGGGGTCTTATGATGTTGCTAAAAAGAACATTATTTGGTGTAATGCAATTTGTTTACGCCATTTAAGGTTCAAAAAACACAATTTTCCACATACTGTACATATATTATTGTACTGTATCTTATATGTGTCACAGCTTGCGACACTCCAAAAACAAAGGAAAACAATCTCATCATATGACCCCTTTAACAGAATCAAACCTGATGCTAATCATTCAGTTCCATTATTTTCAGGAAATAATGAAAAGTGGTTCCTGTCTCCTAACCCAACTGTTTCTACTTCCTGAAGACAGATTTAATTGGGAGTTATAAACAGCTGCATGTGTGACACACACCACTACCTGAGATGGAAGGTGCATGTGGGAAGAGTCTAATTTTATTTATGGCCATAGTATGAGAGTCATCAACAGACTGACAACTATGTTCACAGCCTGTGGAATTTTTTGCATTTATTATAAAAATGAACATGATTTATCAGATTTTTTTTTTTTTTTTTTTAATAGAAATGTATAGAAATTACATTATACAACAGTGTCAGTTGAACTGAGGTTTATTTATGCAAATAAAGGAATAGTTGATCCATTCATCCATCCATTTTCCAAGCTGCCTACCAAATCTGTCGTTATTCACCCTTACATATAGAGTTTCAAATAGGTGTGACTTTCTTCATTTCAAAATACACAGTACACTACCTCCAAAAAGTCTGTTTCTCCTTTTGTTACAGAAGAACACCATTTAAAACAATGTGGGTAAAAAAAAAATGCTGACAGGAAAAAAAAAAAAAAAAAAAAAAAAAAAAAAAAAAAACATTTTTGGCTATTCCTTAAAAAAAAAAAAAAAGTTCCTTTAAAAAGCTATGCCTACTAAATTTTAGCCATTAAGAGCAACTCATCACTGGCTATGTGCTACATGAGGCCTCCTTTTAGCATTCCCCTTAAACACACTGACAGCATTTACACCTTAGTTATAACACTCAGGAGAGTAATTGTTTTTCCTGTCAGAGGAACACATAGCAAGCTGAGATGACTGTGCATACTGTCTTAACATTGTTCATGATGTGTCACCTCATGCACTTACATGAAGGCTGTAAACAATATTTATGTTCTTGTGGATTGTTATTGGCCTCTGCCTGGTCCTCTGAGGAGAACTGCTAATGCTTCTGGACACAGAGAGGTAAACAGCACGTGAATAAACTAACAATGTCTAAAAAATCATAAAACTGTAGTCGTTAAGAAACCGTGTAATAACATGAATAAATTCTTACTTACAGTGATGACTTACAACAAAAGCGTAGTAGAATATAACAATTAATTACCTTTGAGCTGTTTCCCTTACACCTGTAAAACACACTGCCTTTTTTAACACAACAATATACTTAAAGGAGATGTCCACTTTCAAAACAAAGATTCACATATAATGTACTCACCCCTGGTCATCCAAGATGTCCATGTCTTTCATTCTTCAGTCGTAAAGAAATTATGTTTTTTGAGGAAAACATTTCAGGTTTTTACTCCATATAATGGACTGCTATGGTGCCCCGAGTTTGAACTTCCAAAATGCAGTTTAAATACGGCTTCAAACGATTGCAAATGTGGTTGTAAATGAGTCCAGCAAAGGAAGAAGGGTCTTATCTAGTGAAACAATCGGTTATTTTAATTAAAAAAATTAAATTTTAACACTTGTCTTGTCTCGCTCACCCTGAACTCTGTGTATTCTGGCTTAAGACAGTTAGGGTATGTCAAAAAATTCCAATCGTATTTTCTCCCTCAACTCCAAAAATTATTTCAAAATCATCCTACATCGCTGCAGAAGTACCAACACAGTCTTTGCAAAGTGAACATGCAAAGAAGATCAAACACCCTTAACAAAAAAGGTAAAACAGCGATATAGGGCGATTCTGAAGTTGAGGGAGAACATGAGATGTTTTTCAACATACCCTAATTGTTATGAACCAGAAAAAAACAGTCCAGACAGAGTAAGACAAGACGAGCGTTTGGCATTAAAAGTATATAAATTGTAATATTTTTCTGAAAATAACCGATTATTTTGCAAGATAAGACCCTTCTTTCTTGGCTGGGATCATTTACAACCGCATCTGAGATCGTTTGAAGCAGCATTTAAACTGCATTTTGGAAGTTCAAAATCGGGACACCATAGCAGTTCATTATATAGAGAAAAATGTTGATGTTACGGAGAGTGAGAGGCGAGAGGCGAGCGGATCCATATGCGAGCTTTTATTTAAATCACAGGACAAAGACATAGTCATACAGGCGGGGTCGAGACAGGAGCAGACAGGAACATCACAGGCAAACGTAGAGAATAATCCAATGAGCAAGAGCAAGAGTCCGAAAAGGCAGGCGGCGTACGGTCGAAGAACGAGAGAACCAGGCGGGAGGTCAAAACACGGGAACGAGGAAACTAGGAACTCTGGAAACTAGGGAACGCTAACAATACAATCTAACAATCCGTAAGGTGCACTGGGAGGATCGGCACTTTTATCGAACGCCTGATTGGTCACGGGGGCTGACGCAATCAGTGCGGTGGAGGATGGGAGATGCAGTCCAGAGTGTGGTGCAACAGTCAAAGTGTGTAGGTGAGGTGAGAGTGACATCTGGTGGTGAGCGAACAACGGGACACCGACCAGATTCGTGACATAGCCCCCCCCCAAGGAGCGGCTTCCAGATGCTCGACGGGAACAACAGTCCAGGGGAGCGGTGGGGTGGGAGCGAAACAGGGCGGGGGCTGGAGGGCCAGGTCCATGTGGGAAGCCCAGTGATTGAGGCAGGACCGACAGAGCAGGTACCCTCCAGGGTGGAGCCGGAGGCGGAGCAAGAGCCCTCCAGGGTGGAGCCGGAGGCGGAGCAGGAGGTGCAGGAGCCCTCCAGGGCGGAGCCGGAGGCAGAGCAGGAGGCGCAGGAGCCCTCCAGGGCGGAGCCGGAGGCAGAACAGGAGGCGCAGGAGCCCTCCAGGGCGGAGCCGGAGGCAGAGCAGGAGGCGCAGGAGCCCTCCAGGGAGAAACGGGAATCTGCGTCACGGTCTGGGACCTGGGGAAAGCAGGGACAGAGGAGGCAGACAGAGTAGGGGGAGAAGGCGCAGCAGCCCTCCGGGGCGGAACAGGAGGCGGAGCAGGAGGTACCGCAGCCCTCCGGGGCGGAACAGGAGGCGGAGCAGGAGGTACCGCAGCCCTCCGGGGCGGAACAGGAGGCGGAGCAGCCCTCCGGGGCGGAACAGGAGGCGCAGCCGCCCTCCGGGGCGGAACAGGAGGCGCAGCCGCCCTCCGGGGCGGAACAGGAGGCTGCGCCTTGGACGGGGACCTGGGGAGAACAGTGACAGAGGATGCAGACAGAAAAAAGGGAGAAGCAGAGAGTTTAGCAGTTAACACCCCCTCCATAAGAGGTTCTACGGCCGACGCCGACACCTCTGGAGGCATTGGCGCAGCTTCTCCGATGGGGAAGGCTTCGGGAGCAGACTTGAGACCCGACGGGACCTCTGAAGCAGGCTTGTGATCAGAGGGGAGCTCTGGGTCAGACTGGAGACCAGACGAAAGCTCTGCAGCAGGCTTGAGATCAGAGGGGAGTTCTGGAGCTGGCTGGAGACCAGACGAGACCTCTGCAGCAGGCTTGAGATCAGTGAGGGACTCTGGAGCAGGCTTGAGATCAGAGGGGAGCTCTGGAGCAGGCTGGAGACCAGACGAGAGCTCTGGAGTGTAGTGTGCGGCCCACATGCTGAGAATGGTGATCGCCATCACACTGGCAGACATGATGTGACTAGGCTCAGAGCGGTCAGACGAGACGTGACTTGACTCTGGGCGGTCAGACGAGACGGGACCTGACTCTGGGCGGTCAGACGAGACGGGACCTGACTCTGGGCGGTCAGACGAGACGGGACCTGACTCTGAAACAGCAGCAATAACTTCACTTGGCTCATGAAGATCAGCTGTGGTTTGACTTGGTTCGTGGAGACTGGCTGAGACTTGACCTGCTTTGTGAAGATCGGTTGTGGCTTGACCTGGCTTGTGAAGACCAGTAGTGAACTGACTTGACTCCTGGAGATCAGCGGGGACTTGACTTGGCTCATGGAGATTAGCAGTGAATTGTCTTGGCTCATGAAGATCAGCAGTAACTTGGCTTGGTTCATGGAATTCAGCTGTAACATGACTAGACTCGTGAGGAACAGTTGTGACTTGGCTTGACTCGTGGGGCACAGCTGTGACTTGGCTTGACCCGTGGAGAACAACAGCCGTGTCTTGGCTTGACTGATGGAGAACAACAGCTGTATCTTGGCTTGACTCATGAAGAACAGCAGCTTTGGTTTGACTTGACTCTGTTGCTTGACCGGACTTGGAAGCTTGACTTGACCCTGGAGCTTGACTTGACCCTGGGGTAGCAGCCGTGGCGTGAAGGAGCGCCATTTTAACTGCCCATACAGCCATGAGGGGTGAATCCAGCAAGTGGGCCATCATGATAGGCCGCGATCTTGGGATGTCAGGCGGGACGTGACTTGACTCAGGAACCACGGCTGTGACTTTGCTTGACACAGGAACTGCTTCAGGAAGGCCGGCCATGATGGGTGCAGACTCAGGAGCAGAAAACACAACGTGAACAGGCTGTGGCTTGACTGAGATGGCCTGAGCAGGCTGTGGCTTGGCTGACATGGCGTTAGCTGGCACTGGCTTGGCGGCCATCTTGTGCAGTGGCTCTGGCGTGGCGGCCATCTTGTGCAGTGGCTCTGGCGTGGCGGCCATCTTGTGCAGTGGCTCTGGCGTGGCAGCCATCCTGACAGTGCTTGGCTCGGGAATGATGGCTGTAACTTGACTTGAGACAGAAGCGACGGCTGTAATTTGACTTGACACAGGAACCACAGTAGTAGCTTGACTTGACATTGGACACACAGCTTTAACCTGACTTGCCTTAGGAAGAGCAGCTCTGACTTGACTTGACATAGGAAACACAGCTCCAGCTTGATTTGACACAGGAACAACAGCTGTAGCTTGACTTAACTTGGAAACTTGACTCAGGAAACACAGTTGCAACTTGACTCGACTTGGAAACTTGACTTGACTCAGGAAACACAGCTGCAACTTGACTCGACTTGGAAACTTGACTTGACTCAGGAAAAGCAGCTGTGACTTTATACGGCTCTGGTACAGCAGCTGTGACATGACGGAGCTCCGTTATCGCCGCCATCTGGTGAACGCGCACTGGCGCCGCCGCCATCTTGCGAACGGGCATCGCAGTCGCCGCCATTTTGCGCACGGGCTCCGTTGTCGCCGCCAGGGTATGAACGCGCTCCGGCGCGGCCGCCATCTTGTGAACGGGCACCGCTGTCGACGCCATTAGAGCAGCGCTATTCACAGTCGTCGCCACTGTATGAACGGGCTCCGCCGTCGCCGCCATTGCTCGAGCGCGCTCCGCCACGGCCGCCATTTCACGAGCGATCCAGGCGGAAAACTTGTTTGTGGCGTCGTGGTCCGGCGTTACCGCCAATCTGCGACGGGGATGCGCGGCTGCCATGTCCACGTTGTCGCGTTCCTCCTTCGCGACCTCCACAGTACACGGCGAGCCCACACACAATAAGGCAAAGTTCATAAATTCCGCGAGAGATGAACGCGGACCCTCGCGTCTCAGCCTCGTCCTTAAAGGCTGATTTACGCCATCACAAAAAATCTCAATAATTGTACAGTCCGGGAGGGTGGAATAGTTTGAAACGGAAACAAACTCACGGGTATACTGCTCGAGTGTGTGTGATCTCTGCCTGATCCGAAATAAGGTCCTGTCGGTGTCTATATCTGCAGAATGTCCGGGTGAAAAGCTGCTGGATCCTCTTGTGACGGATTGTTCTGTTACGGAGAGTGAGAGGCGAGAGGCGAGCGGATCCATATGCGAGCTTTTATTTAAATCACAGGACAAAGACATAGTCATACAGGCGGGGTCGAGACAGGAGCAGACAGGAACATCACAGGCAAACGTAGAGAATAATCCAATGAGCAAGAGCAAGAGTCCGAAAAGGCAGGCGGCGTACGGTCGAAGAACGAGAGAACCAGGCGGGAGGTCAAAACACGGGAACGAGGAAACTAGGAACTCTGGAAACTAGGGAACGCTAACAATACAATCTAACAATCCGTAAGGTGCACTGGGAGGATCGGCACTTTTATCGAACGCCTGATTGGTCACGGGGGCTGACGCAATCAGTGCGGTGGAGGATGGGAGATGCAGTCCAGAGTGTGGTGCAACAGTCAAAGTGTGTAGGTGAGGTGAGAGTGACATCTGGTGGTGAGCGGACAACGGGACACCGACCAGATTCGTGACAGTTGAAATGTTTTCCTCAAAAAACATAATTTCTTTACAACTGAAGAAAGAAAGACATGAACATGATCATCATTGGATGACAAGGGGGTGACTACATTATATGTGAATCTTTGTTTTGGAAGTGGATTTCTCCTTCAAGAAATGTGGTATATATTTGTGCTACTCTATCTGCGCCCTTGACAGGAAAACTGTTTAAAAGGAAAATAAATAAATAAAATATATATTATTATTTTTTAATAATGAAAATGTAAACTTGTTACTATAATAATAATAATAATAATAATATATTTCAGACAAACAAACAAACACTTTCTCTTACTGAAAAGATTCTGTCAGATCAAGCTTTGATGGTTTCTAAAGCAACAGAATGTAAAGGTGCATTTAGGTATTTTTCCACTCTTTTTCTTGCCATATCTTGTTATAGATCTCAAATTGTTTTGAAACGCAACGGCTTCTCTTCTGTGCACTCCAATTTTGTTTTGCCATTAGATTCTGAAATCACACAAGTCTGGACCACCTATCGCTTACAAGAACTGCCGAATAGCTATATGCTCAACATGCGTCGGTACGTATCTTGACAATTTGATGGTGTTATGCTATGAACCACAGAGAGAAAAGAAAGGCCATTCTCAGATCGAAAAAAGCTTGACAGAGTATCATGACACATATCTCACCCAGTGAGAGCATTTTCTTTCTCCATTGTTTCAGAAGCAACACACCAAGATGAATATTTGGCCTAGGTATGCCAACCATCGAATTTACTTCATAACTCACAGATGGTAAATACATCTAACCATATCAAAGACATATTTTATTTTTTTTTGGCAAAGGCTAGTGCAGTAGGTGCACTGTCAGAAAATCATTTCACAAAAAGTAAGTTATAATAATAATAATAATAATAATAATAATAATAATAATAATAATAATAATAATCTTCTAAAAAGAAAAAGACATTAGAACTATCTTAAGTTTGAGTAAGGCCCCTAATGCATATAAATACTTTTAGGCCTACTGTATCTCACACTCTCAGTCCATGAAGGCCATGTGTGCCTAGAAACAGATGGGAAATTCTAATGAGGATTGTATTCATTGCTTGATACATCAATCATTGGCCAAGCTGTGAAGCATTTGCCCAGACCAATTGAAGCCTCAAAAAGTCTCATATCCAACGGCAAACTTACAAGTAACACCAGGAGGCTGAGGCTGCCATTGTGCTCGTTATGTTCTGGGTCAAGAGGTCAAAATATATTGAAGACAGTGATATCGTTCTGCAATTTGCCCATGAGGCTGTGACCATGAGACCCTTGGAGGAGATTATGTGAGAAAGCATTCTGTCAGAAGCCACTGTTTTGGCCAACGGTATGGGCACAGAACCAGAGCTAGAGGTACAAGACAGATAAAGAAAGTATCTTTATGATGAGTTGGTAACAGAACAGTGAAGAGCGAGGTGGGGAGGGGAGCGAAGCAATTGTGCCTAGAGCAAAAACATTCTTCATTTTTTGAAAGTCAGAGCATATGTGTTTTCTTTTCCTCCAAAATGGCTCTGATACCACTCAAACACATAGGGGAGAGCAGGAAGTAACACCATTTGAAGCAATAATACATGACTTACAAGATTAAAATCACTATCATGCATGACCTTCATCCTCATAATGCCCAATATAGATTGTACGATTTTGGGCTGTCCCAGATGAAAGATGACCAAGATGACTAACATAAAATAATCAGGTGATTTCTTTAGCCATGGCTCCTCAACGTTGGTCCTACATCATTCAATATAAAGTTTAATAGCCTCATTTAGAAACTTGTGAGGGTTAAATAGATGATTGATGGTTGTTCAGGTCTAACCATTTGCATATATTGCTATAAACTTGGGATTTCATATTTTCACTCATATTTTCACTCCTAAACTCATTCTTCCCTCACTTTCTCTCTTTCTGCAACTTGTGTGAATGCGTGTGTCTAAGTGCTAGATTAGTTTATATGTCTTAGATTTGTCCAATAAAGTCCTATTTATATTGAAAAGAGAAGTATCTTGTGTTTTGTGCGTACAAGTTAATGTCTTAAACTGCCGACCTTGTTACCATTCTAATAAATAGTGTTTTCACTATATTTTGGATATCAGTATCCATTGCGCAGTTGATGTTGTCCGAATTCCCTATAAAATCACAATTAATTCTTTGAGCTTACATCAGGCACACACAGGAGATCAACAAGGTAATTCCTAAACACAAGATAACATATACAGGTAAGAATCTTAAAACTAATGTAATAATCATCACAAAATTCTACAGAGGATACTTTCCAAAGAATGAGGAAACTTATCTTTCAAAGGAGATGCCACTCAGATGAACGTAAGGTAATGTACTACTAATAATCAACGCAGCATTCAGGACTTTCACAGTCCTCAGAGCCCAAGATCAGCACATAGGAGACAGGTGAATAAATCCTCTCGCAGACAAACAGAAGATGAGTCTGTAGAATCTCCAAGAAGACCAGATGCTGACTTTGTGTGAGAATGCTGCATAAGTGCAAGTTCAAATGAGTTGCTGATGAGTGCAATGATGAGGATGAGGTGCAGACGACTGATAGCTCTGGTAACAGATTTAGAAAGCTAAAAAAAGGCTACCTCTGAAGGATGCATTCCAAGGTAGGGCATCAAGGCCTGTCCGAATTTAATGTTAGTTTCACTTCTCGCGTCTCCTGAGACGCTTTCATCTGATCAATTTTTCAAGGTGGCAAATTAGTATCCTTCGCTGCCTTTGATATCCCACAATCTTGTGTGTTCCATTCTGCGACATTTAAGCTAAAATTTAAAGATGGCATCTGAAGGTTGCGGTTAGTGTAAATGTATGGCTTTTGACCAGCTTTTCCACTTCTGATGTAATTTCTAGCATGAAATTAGTATTATAGTAATTACATATTCGTTGGCAATCACCAAAGCTTGCGCTATTTTGATGTAGCAATATAATTAATCTGTTACGCTATGTAATGTGTAAGCAAGAAAGAAGCGCACAGATTCCAATATCCTCAGATCATTTCAGGCCTCATTCATATGTGAAAAAAAATAAAAAATAAAACAGATATGAATACTGATGTATTTGGGGTCTTACTTGGGAGCCCAATCACCTCTGAGCTTAAGAAAACAGGCCAATAAACACTGGCGAGTGGAATTTGCTGTGTGGGCATGCCCATTATTATGCTCGGTCACAGCTTACATGTAATATGTATGCCGCCTTTGCGTTCTACCCTTTCCAGTTTTGCGGGTCGCTAGACTCCCGAGGCTGCATTGGCTGGAAGCATTGGAAACCTAGTGGGTTCACACTGACACCGTGTGTGACACTGACAAAGCTCGCTTTCTTGGTGTTCCGTCTCTCAGGCCAGCCTCTTCGGCGACACTGTCCAGGACTTTCCCAGCGGTCTTGGGCAGTTCACACGCAGCAAAGGAAGTGAAAGTGCCCATGGAAGGGCCGCCTTTTCATCTGCCTGTCGCCGAAGGCGCTCCCCGCTGGCACCAACAGGGATTGCTCTGCTCCCCTTTGGGGGGCACAGTCTGCCACTGGGTTGCCATGCATGAAAGCGGGGCTTCCTGGAAGCAGACTACCCAAGGACTGGAGGGATTGTTCTGGGAATACCCTTGGGAAGAACAGGAGCTTTCTCCACCACTGCCGTCTCTGACCTACGAGTCAGCAGGTACCCACCCTTTCAATAAAAGAGGAATTTCCTCTATGTCTTTTGGGTTTCTCAGAACACGCAGGGTTTGTCTGAGAGTGCCGCACTTCCTCCTCACACTCAGACCCAGCACATGGTCTCGCCATCCAAGCTGGGGTTGCAGGACGCTGAGCTTCCTTGCACTCTACTAGCGACAATGCGGGATCGTGGATCAAAGGTAAGCACTGCCTTAGCAGCCTGGCGCTACTTCGGGAGGTTCCCAGGTTGAGCCATCCTTTAAAAAAAAAAAAAAAAGCTGGTTGTCCTGCCGCGGAAGTATTGGTACCATGTCTATGACCCTATTTTTTGCAGGTAGCAGCCACAGGGTACCCGGGGGTCTGGCGGAACTGTGGGCTTAAAGTCCCTCTCCCCCGCGGCGGGGGAGAAGGCGCCCGCAAATCTAGCCTGTCTGCTGGTCGATTTGGTGGGTCCATACAACCTGAAAAGAGCGGTGGGTTTCGCCCGAGTTCCGATTCGGTCCCCTCTTTGGGCTACCGTTCAGGTGGCTGAAACAGAAACACTTTTTTCTAGTCTTCAGCACTAGGGTTGGGCTACAGCTTTCGACCTGAAGGACGTGTACTATTATGCTAATTACCTGACGCATATCATTTTTTTGTCTGCTTTAGGGGTCAGACATATCAGTACAGGTCTCCCCTCGGCTCCCTGTTTTTCAGAGTGATCCATTTCCCTGCATTTTACAAACTTGTGGGGCGTGCCCTGGCCCTGCTTGGGAGAGGGGCACCTGGATCCTCAACTATCTCAATGACTGGAGTAGGAATAACTCACTCTTTTCTTAGCATGGAGTTGGATCTGGTCGGATGTCAGTGAAAGAGGACGGTGCTGAACTTCCTGACAGCGGTCCATTTAAGCTTCCAGAGGCTCCTGGGGCATATGGCAGCCGTAGCTGCGGTTTGGCCACTCATCTGCTCCATATGAGATCACTTCAACACTGGCCACACGACCGAATCCTGAGATTGGCATGGCACTGTGGCACACTGCGGATTGGTGTCCCCCTCAGTGCTGTCACCTTCTCAGCCCCTGCTCACACCCTGCGTTCCTACGGGCAGCAGTGCTCTTAGACCAGGTGTCGAGGCATGAGGCAGTCAACTCAGATGCCTCCAACATGGGCTGGAGTGCCGTTTGCAACGGGCAGGCAGCCTCGGGGTTCTGAACAGGACCTCAACTGCAGCGACAATAGTCGCCTCGAGTTGCTAGCAGTGCTTTGTCCTCCGCCGGTTCCTACTAATGCTGCGGGACAAGCGCACGCTAGTCCATAAATACACCATACCCATGGTTGCATACACCTACCACCAAGGTGGTCTACGCTCCTGTTGCATGCTGCAACCCACCCGCCATCTCCTCCTCTGGAGTCTGACGTGGCTCAAATCGCTGCGTGCCATTCACTTTTTTAAGAGAGTTGAGTTGCGCTCTTCCCCAGGTGGTCCAGCTCATCTGGAGTCGACTCGGCAAAGCTCAGGTAAACTTGTTTTGCTTTCTCTGAGTCCTCCCTCTGCCAGCTTCCAGTCTGAGTGAAAACGGCAGGGACGAGCTGGCACACAGCTGGACCCGAGGTCTCCTCAAGTACGCCTTCCCCAGTGAGCCTCCTTGCACAAACCTGTGCGAGATCGGGGGAAGATGAGGAGCAGGTTCTGCTGGTGCATCTTACTGACCCACCCCGAACCTGGTATGCTGACACTTATGCTCCTCGTGACAACCCTCCCTAGTTTGACACAATCTGGCACCCGTATCCCGATCTATGGAACCTGCACGTCTGGCTTCTGGATGGAATGTGGTACACCTCACTGGCCTTTTCAATAGGCCGTGGTAAACATTATCACTCAGGCTAGAGCCCCCTCTATGAGGCTGGCCTACACTCTGAGGTGAGGTTTTTTCATTATATGGTGTTCCTCTCCCCCTGAGGTGCTCAGTCAGAGTTGTGCTTTCCTTCCTGCAGGAGAAGTTGGAGCGAAGGATGTTCCCTCCACTTTAAATGTGTTTGTTACGGCTATCACAGTAAAAAAAAAAAAAGAAAAAAAAAAAAGATGTGCATGGTCGTCCCTAGGGAAGCATCACCTGACCACTGGGTTCCTGAAGGGTGCAGGAGGATAACTCCTTCTAGGCCGCACCTCATCCCATCTTGAGGATCTCTCTGTCGCCCTTCTAGGTCTATGCAGAGCTCCCTTTGAGCCGCTTGATTCAGTCGAGCTAAAATTCCAGTCGTTTAGACCTTGCTCCTGATCCCGCTCACTTCTGTCAAGAGGGTAGGGACCTGCACGCATTCTCAACGGATTGTGCCTTGAATTTTGGGCCGGCTATTCTCACGTGACCTTGAGATCCCAGCCCAGTCATGTGTCCAAGGTTCCCACCACTCACCTCCGAGTTCAGGTGGGGAACCTGCAAGCGCTGCCCCTGGAGGAGGCAGACCTGGCCTTAACGTTGCTGTGTCCCGTTCCCGTTAATATTTCAAACATAAAGACTTTGACCAAGATCCTGCAACTGAATTATAAATTAATAATAGTAACTGAACAAACTGATTCACTTAAAAGGGTAATTTCTAAGAGACCAAAGGACCATTCTATGATTACTTTAAAGTATTACTTTTTATTGTTAAACAATAACAATGTAATGTAAACACAATGTAACACAACACTACTACTTGGACCAAATAGCTACTGTCACATTACTAAAAAATACAGTTAAGTTAGCAGGATTGCTACTGTTTTTTAGTACCTCCATAACACTGTGCTGTATATCATTTTGCTTACAGGCATCAGCTTGTATGTACAGTACACAGTTCAAAATGAAAGGCTGTTGTTTTCTTGACAGGAATGAAATGGAATGAAACAAAATCTTCGCAGTATTTCTTTCTGTTCGCAGCTTTTTAACAATAATGGCAGGGCAATTATATGTGTTTGCTATATGCCAAAAGAATTTCAGTCACCTCTGGTTGAAAGATTCATGTGTACTTTTTTTTAATTTTTTTTCTTTTGTCCTTGCGACAGCAGAAAAATACTTCATACACAAATAATTTTTTGCTCATGCTGAGCCACAGTTACTAACACTTCTGTCTAGGAGGCTTGCACTAATTTACATCCCTCTTATTCAAGGTAAATGTTTTAGCAACATTTTAGCAATTTTATACACCTTTAGTTATGGCTGCAAGATAACAGACAAAAATAATAATGATTATTAATCACTAATCTCTCTTTTTCTCTCTTGCTTGTGGAGCATGCTGGGAGTGAGTGGGGCCTCTTGGGGACTCTCGTGCGAGTTTTTCTTTTTTTCTGTCTTTTTCCTTTTTCTTTTTGTATAGTTTAGGGATTTCGTTTTTTCCTTAGTTTAGATACTTTTTTGGGTTCGTGTTTTTGTAGGGGGTGGGTTTTTGGGCGCAGGGGAACCATGGCTGGTGCAGGTGCGCGGGGTTTGAGCTCACTCACGCGTCGTCATGGTGTGAAAGTGGCGTCTGCAGTGAGCGTGGAGAGTTGTTTAGCTGTGGGACACGAGAATGTATTGTCTGCCTCAAGAATGAACAGCGCTATCGTTATCTTTTTAAGTACAATTGAAAAGGCTAATGAGTTAGTTCAGAGGGGAATCGTACTTGACGGCGTTCTCACTCCCGTTCTATCACTTTCATTACCGTCAAAAAGAGTCACTCTCTTGAATGTCCCACTGTTTATTAGCGATGATGTTTTCATACAAGCACTGTCTAACTATGGTAAATTGGTCTCCTCGATTAAAAAAAAAATCCAATTGGCGGCGTTTCTCCTTTACTGAAACTTGTTGTATCCTTCAGACGCTCAGTTTACATGATTGTAAACAATGACGCTGATCTAGACCTCGCGCTGAATTTCCGAGTGGATGACTTTCATTATGTGGTGTTCGTAACCACTGACAAGATTAAATGTTTTGGCTGTGGAACAGTCGGCCATTTGGTCCGAGCTTGTCCCAGCAAACAAGGAGAGAGTGGCCGTGCGGCTTACGCGAAAAGGGCAGCTAACGACGGGGAACAATCGGCCAAAGAAACAGCGGAGGTGGAATCAGCGGTAGCGCGGGTGAGCGATCATGATGGCGCTCATGGCGCTGGGACTGCGGAGAACGCAGCGGTTTCAGTGGAGGAGGAAATCTAAAGTGCAAAAGATGTTGAAGACGTGGGAGACAAAGGTGAGTCAAGCGATAAAAAGGTTTTGGAAATTGATATGGGGGATGTTCGGGAGGCTGACGGTAGGCCTAATGAAACTGGTATAGAACTAACAGTGTTTAAGGTGCCACTGAAAAGGAAGAAGTCAGACAAAGTTAATGATTCTCGGCAATTTAAGAAAGTAGATGTTGAAGATGTTCCCGATCAGGTCGATTCAGAGAGTGACAGTGTTATCTGACTCAAGTGTTACTTTGATATCCAGCTGCAATTATGATGTAGATGACATTAAACTGCTCCTTAAGTCAACGAAGAATAAGAGAGGGATTCTAGTCATGAGTACTTCCCAGATGTAAAAAAACAAACAAAAAAAAAAAACAAACAAACAAATCTTCATGGCTGAAGGCTGTTTTTCAAATAAAGAAGTGTACCGGTTAAAGAAAATAGTGTGGAAACTTAACACGGACCTGAGTGATGGCGGTGAAAAAGCTTAAATTAACAAATATGAATCATAGCAGTCTGGTTTTATTTCCGTTTTTATTTATGACTAAAGTGTGTATTGCATCACTTAATGTGAATGGTGCAAGAAATAACAAAAAACGAGCTGAATTGTTATTAAAAAGTTATTAAACAGTTATTTTCATTCAAGGAATGGGATTGTGTTTCTGTCCTAAGTCACAAAACTACACTTAGCGGTGGTGTGGGTGTTTTGTTTCCTAAACGTTTTTGTCCAATTTCATATCAAGTTGATGAGATTGTGAAAGGAAGGCTTTTAAAAATAAGAGCAATTTTTGATTGATTTGGGTTCTAGGTATCTGAAGGAGGAGTTTACATTCAGATCTAAGAACTCTGGTGGGAGAGTACGGGTGAAGAATATCGGATAAATAAGAAGTTGCTAAATCATTTAATGGTTTATACACCAGTAATACAATTTTAAATTCAATTCTAAAATTAATCGGAAGCCAGTGAAGAGATCTTAGAAGGGGGGTAGTATGATAAAATGTTCTCCTTCTCTTCAGAAATCTTGCCGCAGCAAGTTTTATGAAAACTTGTATAAGAATGAGTTGGGAGCAGGGTGGGATTCTGAGAGTCCTTTTTTTGTAGGCCTGAATCAAATGTCAGAGGGGGCCAATGCAGATCTCTCAGGCGCTTTAAGCCTGGGGGAGTTGCACAAGGCCCTACAAGGCATGGATTCTGGAAAAGTCCCTGGAATTGATGGACTTCCAGTTGAATTTTATAAATTCTTTTGGACAGAGGTAGGGGAGGATCTTTTGCACGTGCTTAATGATAGTTTGGCCTCAGGCAGTTTGCCGGTGAGTAGCCGTAGAGTGGTCATTACTCTTCTCCCAAAAAAGGAGATCTTTTAGAAATTAAGAACTGGCGTCCTGTCTCACTTTTATGCTCTGATTATAAATTGCTTTCGTAGGTTTTAGCTAACAGGTCAACAAAAGTAATAGGTCAGGTGGTGCATCCAGATCAGACTTATTGTGTTCCGGGTAGGTCTATTTTTGACAATATTACCCTTATGCGGGATATGTTTGATGTCTCCAAGTTGCTCGGTGTTGATATTGGACTTATTTCACTAGATCAAGAAAAAGGTTTTGATAGGGTTGAACACCCTTACTTGTGGAGAACATTAGAAACTTTTAGAATTTTTCAGGATTTTATTGATAAAGTGAAAGTGCTTTATGGTGATGTTGGAAGTGTGCTAAAAATAAACGGTAGCTTATGCACTACTTTTAAGGTCTGCAGGGGTATAAGACAAGGTTGCTCCTTGTCTGGAATGTTATATTCACTTGCTATAGAACCTTTGTTGCAACAGTTGAGAGAAAAAGTTTGTGGTCTGAACTTACCTTTTTATAAAAACAGTATCACTTTGTCTGCCTATGCTGATGATGTGGTGGTTTTAATTGATGGGCAAAATGATGTCCAAGTATTAATGGAAGTTTTAGAAGATTTTACAGTTTTATCATCCACAAAAGTCAATTGGAGCAAGAGTGAAGTATTTTTAATTGGAAATTGGCAAATTGGCCATTGCGGTTAATGCTTTTATTTAAGTTCTTAATCCTGAAGTCATTGCTGATTGTCCCTTCAGTTCAAAAAGAGAAACCGTTTTTAATGCTTACATGGAATGTGACAGACTGAAACCTTTATTTTTACTTTTGGAAAAAAAAAATTCACCTCCTTTAATGAATTGTTTTCAATGAGAATTTTTATCTTTGGTTTTAAATTTGTTCGATTTAATAGGCTTACATGTCAGCTTTTGAACTTTGTTTTAGGTCAGGCTAAACTAGCTATTTATATAAACAGGAAAAATAAGGTTGAAAGACTGTCTGGTGAAGACGTGGTGGTAATGTTATTAAATCTGGTGAAATCACAAGTGTTGATTGATTTTTGTTTTTATAAGTCTACAAAGGATTTAACAACATTTGATATGAAATGGTGTGGTACTGGGGCTTTGTGCTCAGTTGTTGAAGAAGAGTTTTCACTTTTTCACCTTTGATGTAATTTACTTTTTCTTCTTTGGTACTTATGTGATGTGATAATGTAACGTTGGAATTGTTGACAAGTGTTTTAACAAAGTGTGACTTATAGTAATAAAAGGCATTTTAAATTCAGTTCTCTCTCTCTCTCTCTCTCTCTCTCTCTCACACACACACACTCACACATATTTGTTTTTGTGAATTGTGGTGACTTTCCATAGACTTCTATAGTTTTTATACTGACCAAACGATATTGTCTATCCCCTAACCCAACCCTAACCCTAAACCTAGCCCTCACAGAAAACATGTTTGTATCGTTACACTTTCAGATAAACATCATTTACTATTTTTAATATTTTTTTAACATTGTGGGGACCGCAGGCAAAAACAAGTACACTCACACACACACGCTACATTTCATCAGATCAAATGCACTTTTACATAAGCAGAACTCAAGAGACAAGCTTTTTGTATGGTTTGACTGCAGATTTAGTCGCAGAAAACAGTGTGGACAACAACATGAAAGAAAACAGACAGATGCTGGCACTTTGGAGTGAGAACAATTATGGCTGCCAGCCTGCCATATTTAGTCCAGTTTTAGTAGACTACATAGCATTAGATTTTAGTCAGCAATAAAGCCAGATTTACTAACTGCTTTCAACATCTTTATACCCCAAAAAGTATGTCTTAACCCATTTTGCACCTGATTTTGTTTCTTTTTTTTCTTCCCATCGGCTCTGCTTATTTGCAACCTTAAGCTCCTTTGCACTGCTCTTGGTAGATTGTGATGGCCATTATGGAAATGATCTGGCTGTGTTTGTGTTTTGCACAGTGTCATTAATCATCTGCAGAACTTTGCACTCCAATTGAGGTATTTATGGGATTGTGCTCTCTCATGCTAATTTGTCGTGTTTAGTATCTGGACTTAAATGTTGAATAAAATTTTACAGTATGCAGAAGGAAGAACTAAAACAAAACAAAAACAAAACAAAACAAACAAAAAACAAGTGAAGTAAACCGTGCTTTAAGTTTGTCAGGTTACAGTAGTATTGAAGTAAGAAATAGTACCTACAGAAATTAAATAATCAAATATAATAGCAGGGCATAGTTTTCCTTCTTTAAATTATTATTAAATCTTGTTTTGTTTGTTAACATTAAAGATATAGACAGCAACAGTTTGTTTGTTTGTTTGTTTATTGTTGTTTTTTTAGACTACCGTCACTTTAAGAACTAATGCACAGTTATGATACGCATTCAGTTTTCTTCCAACTGTTTGAATACTAGCCAAAATGGGCAGTTTGAAATATACTTGTGAGTATCTGTCCTTTCAAGTGGGAACTCAATTCAGAATTCATATACACACAGAAAACTGTCCTATAATGTAGAGAGAGCATGTGTACATGGTTGCCAGGTTGGGAAGATCAAGTAAACCACTGGGCAGAACTGATTTAAAGGGGTCATCGGATGCCCATTTTCCACAAGTTGATATGATTCTTTAGGGTCTTAATGAAAAATCTAAAATATACTTTGGTTAAAAAATCTCAATGGTAGTTTAAAACAACACCCTTTTTATCTTGCCAAAATCAGCTCTGCAAAAATCATCCCATTCTGGTCGAGGCTGCTTTAAATGTAAATGAGCTCTGCTTGCCCCGCCCCTCTTTTCTCTCTATGGAGTGACGAGCATGTTTACTTTAGCTGCGTTCAGACACTAAACTTGCTAACTAGCACATTATTAGGAAAGGTGATCACAAAGATTCATTAAAAAACCTTATAACCACTTTAGTTGTAAGCAAAGCTGGATCATGAATGATCCGCATGAACACAGACGGATATATGTAGATCGGGAGGCACATTTCTTTCACAAACAAACATAATCCACTGCATCTTCAGCAGCTCAGATGTCGGGAGTAAATGACAACCACTACGTTCATTATTACATCCAGCAACACAACACCCCAGTCGCTTAATTCTTGTCTAACTTACATCCCTGCTCCAGCATCAAAACATGGAGGTTGGACTGTTATAACTGATCTTAGGTAAGACGCTCATGTCAATCAACTATCATGGGAGCGGCCTCTGTCGGTGTGACGCCACAATGACAGATATCTGAGAATGATATTCTATGATAATGATTTGAAAAAGGGAATATTATTTTTACAGATTAATTAAAAACCACTGCATGGATTTTTATCATTATAGGGTAGATTTGTACATACACTGCCAACACACATTAATGTTCAAACAACATGTAAAAGTGAACTTAGCATCCGATGACCCCTTTAAAAGAAAAGCTCTGATTGGGAGATTTAAACTTCCCAGCAGGCACACAACATCATAAGATGATGATATTTGGTTAAATACTGACATCAGCTGATGTTACTTTGTTGTTTTTAGGTTGTGTAACCAAAATCCAACATTAAGTCAAAGTCAAACTGATATCAAATATTGACGTCAACCCAATTTTCATTCTCGACCACAATGCAACATCTGGTCCAACGTGAACATGACGTTATATTGACGTCCGGTGCCTGGTGAGTTTTTACATCTGGCAACCACAACCATTTACCACAACTGGCACAAATGAGCACAAATGGCAAATTGAAATGAAACATTTTCAGGATAAATAACTAGCACTAACTCTTCCGTTGTAGATGTGAGAGAAGCATTGATCGTTTTCATGCAATCATTGTTTTCATGATTGTTCACTTCTGTCAATTATTAGTAACTGTGACTACTTAAGTACTCATCCCTAGTCATGTGATCTCCCACATATTGGCAATCCACTACTTGTAAAATAAAATGGGTTTGCATCATTTGTATTTTTTTTAAAAAGTACTGTGTATAAAACTTTTTTAATGAGGAATAAATTACTGATTGCACCTTTAAACCCTTTCGCTCTTTTATTTATTGCATTGTGGGCAGCAGTGTCTCCCTTCCCCCAACACTTCTCAGTTGAGATTGATGACAAGAGAACGTTAGTGCACTCACTTTAAAACTAATCACCAGCTGCCAATCTTACACAGGAGCCTGAAGCCCCCAGTGGCCCTCGGCAGTAAATAACACATTCTGTCTGACTCCCACTTCTTGTCCCATGGCCAATTTAATTCTTCCACTGTCTCTTCTGTTTGCTTTGCATTCACTAGTGTAATACCCCCCCCCCCCACACACACACTCTCTCTCTCTCTCTCTCTCTCTCTCTCTCTCTCTCATTTCCCCATGTCTCTCACTGATTATAGACTAGCCAGGGGATGACTTAGGTGAAACAGATGCAGCATAGAAACAATATTAGCTTTTGCTTGTGGGTTTCGGAAATGGAGATGCATAGATTACTGGATTCAGTACAAGGACCTATGTGCATATATCTGATGTTAAAATGTATTTCCTGGTACAAACTGCTGCGGACCATTCCATTTTTTTATTTTTTATTTTTTTGTTTTCCCCCCTCCCTTTCCTGATTTTTCAAATGCTTTGTTGTATAAAGTTTGCATGTTTGTATATATGCAAGGATGGCACAAAACATATATATATATATATATATATATATATACATATATATGGAGAGAGAGAGAGAGATTTATATATATATATAGATGTGTGTGTGGGTGTGTATATATATATATATCTATATATGTATATATGTATATGTGTGTGTATGTATATACAGTGCTGCTTGAATTCAATCAAACAAACAAGACAAAAATATATACTTTGTCATTTAGTTATTGAGAAAAATGATCCAGTGTCAAATATTTGTGAGGTGCAAAATAAAAGTATGTGAATTTTTGCTTTCAGTAACCGTTACGACCCCTTTTTAAAGCAATAACTGCAGGTAACGTTTTTTGTAACTGCTGATCAGTCCTGCACAACGACTTGTAGGAATTTTAGCCCATTCTTTAGTACAGAAACATTCAAACCTTGTGGTGTTGATGGGTTTCCTCCTAAGAACTGCTTGGTTCAGGTTCTTCCACAACATTTTAATTGGATTACCTTTGTTCTTGTTAAACCAAATTTTGGTAGAATGACTTGTGCACTTGGGATCGTTGTCTTGCTGCATAATCCACTTTCTCTTTAGATTTTAGTTCATGGACAGATGTCCAGACATTTTCCTTCATAATTTGCTGGTGTAATTCAGAATTTATTGTTCCATTAATGATGGCAAGTCGTCCTGGCCCAAATGCAGCAAAATAGAACCGGACCATGATACTACAACCACCATGTTTCACAGATGGGATAAGGTTCTTCTTATGCTGGAATGCAGTGCTTTTTCTTTCTCTAAACATAACACTTCTTATTTAAACCAAAAATTATATTTTGGTCTTATCCATCCACAAAACATTTCTCCAATAGCCTTCTGACTTGTCCACATGATCTTGATCAAACTGCAGACAGGCAGCAGTGTTTTTTTAAGAGTTGTGGCTTTCTCTTTGCAACCCTGCCATGCACACCACGGTTGTTCATTGTTGTCCTGATGATGAACTTCAACATGAACCAATGTGAGAAAGGCCTTTAGTTGCTTAGAAGCTATTCTGGGGTTCTTTGCAACCTCGGAAACTATTATAAATCTTGTTTTAGATTGATCTTTGTTGGTTGACCACCTCTGGGGAGGGTAACTGTGGTCTAGAATTTCCTCCATTTGTACACAATCTGTCTGACTGTGGATTCATGAAGTCCAAACTCTTTAGAGATGGTTTTGTAACCTTTTCCAGCCTGATGAGCAACAACAGCTCTTTTTCTGAGGTCCTCAGAGATCTCCATGATTCACTTTTACAAACATGATCAGACTTTAATAGATTCCTGTTCTTTAAATAAAACAGGGCATAAACGGACATCTAATTGTCATCCTATTGACTGAAAACACTTCTGAACAGATACACTCTAATTTCACCTTCAAATTAACTGCTAATCCTGGAGATTCACATACTTTTGTAACTCACAAATATTTAACGCTGGATAATTTTTCATAATAAATAAATGACAAAGTATATATTTTCATCTCATTTGTTTAATTGGGTTCTCTTTGTCATTTTTTAAAACTTGTGTGAAGATCTGATGAACTTTTTGGTCATATTTATGCAGACATATAGAAAATTCTAAAGGATCTATATGCATTTACATTCATCCTTACATCCACCATCCTTCAAGCTGGTGACAGCAACAAAAGCAGAGTTTCTAATTTATTTATAAAAGTTTTGCACATTGTTGATTTATACACATCACTATATAAATGGCAAAGGCCATGGGATATCACTGTATACATTTTCTGCGTTTCAAATGTAAATCATTACCCCATAGAGTGGGGACATTTATTCAAAGTGCATTTTTAACATTGTTGTTGCTATAGTGGCTTGGTACAGCTTGCTGTGTTGAAAATCATTTCCCAGTACCTCAATTTTTCACTTTAGCGATTTCTTGCACTCCAGGATTACTTAATGGGGCTTCTCTTACTATTATGGGGCATCTAAAAATTTACCTGATATTACTTGTCTGTAAGATTTTTTGCAGTCACAAATGTAAATGTGAAATTGTTTAAATATATCACAATTCTTTTATGTGTACATTCACTTAATATATTCACTTGCTACAGCTCAGCCACTTGCTAAAAAAGTGCAAAATGTTAATACTTTTTTTAACAAAATGAAAGGGATCATAACAATTAAATGCTATTTTTTAGTACTGTCCTGAATAAGTTATTTCACATAAGAATTGTTTACACTTATTCTCTGCAAAACCAAATAATACTTAAATTTTATAAAAATGACCCAGTTTAAAAGTTGACATACCTTCGAATTACCTTGGTGATCCTCAGCTGTTTTTATGTTTTGTGGTAGTTGTTCATGAATCCCTTGCAGTTCAACTGCCGGTTGTCCTTCAGGTCTTTGGTTTTCTAGCATCTTATGATTATTTGACTACTTTCCAACAATAACTCTATGATTTTGAAAAGAATCTTGTCACATTGGAAATCATACATAACTGTTACAAGCAAAAACATTTGCATATTCTCAAGAACAGCAACACAATGCATTAGAAGCTAGAGGGTGTAAACTTTTGAACAGGATGATGACGTGTACATTTTTCTAATTTGTTTAAAGATGTTTTTTGTTTTGTTTTTTACTACCCTTCAGAAGCTACAAGTAATGTTTCACATAATGTACATAATGAAGAACCACGTCTCAATGTGATTTCTCTGGTGAAAAAAAAACAGCATATGCTGGTATGTATGTTTTGATGCTGGTTAGGTATGTTTTGATGGTGGTTTAAGCTGGTCCTTAGCTGGTTTATGCTGGTCCTTTGCTGGTCATGTTGCTGGTCAAGGACCAGCGTAAACCAGCAAAGGACCAGCTTAAACCAGCACCAAAACATACCTAACCAGCATCCCAGCATCAAAACATACCTACCAGCATATGATATTTTTTTCACCAGGGTTCCAATTTCTGCTGCAGTTTCACACTCTTTCACAGACAACGCTGGGTGTCTCTCTTGCAGTGCCGCAGTTTCCATCACGATCTAATTATGATATTGAGATGCGTCACAGTATATTGAATTGTATGTATAGCATATTATGAGGCAGTCCCAGCACTAGAATTACAACCACTACAAAAGACTCAAGCTGATGTGCTCCAGCAGTGAATCAGAAAAATATGAGAAAGAGCCTTTCAGAGGTGAACCAGTCTATCTTCTTTAGAGAATAACACCTGTGACCAAAATAAGCAAGTGAGATACAGCTCAAGCTGAGATCTGGGGACAGAATGTCTAGACTTCACAAATTAGGGCCTATGGCAGTATGTGGAGGGTACTAGTTTTCCAAACAAAACTTAAGTTAAAGTTATTAACAGAGAATGACTGTGATTTGTGTTGAATCAGTGATATCTGTATTTATAACAAATATTTAAGTGCTTGTTGTCTGGATGTGGGTGTTGTGGAATGTCACGTGTTCAAGGCTCTGCATTCCTTTTAACAGCATTAATTGAATTTGAAATAGTGGTAAGTGTGTGAAATAAAAACCATAACTATTACATTAAATTAAGAACATTTTAAAAGCATCTTTAAGACTTCCGAAAGACTAAAGGTGTTATGTAGAAATAATGAATGTCTGACTCATCAGTCAATCAAATGATGGCACTCTTTCTTCCATTCAATCATTCGACTGTCTCTTTGTAAAAACTAATGGTGCCAATTAACAAATGTTGAAACCATTTAAAACACTCATCAGACCTATCTTTTCATTCATTTTAATTTCTTTACTGACTTTACTGTCACTTTCAAACCAAGCTGCTTTCTGGTCAATGTGGTAAATTTGCATGGTCAACTATAACAATTAAACACTCAGATAAAGTATTATGTATGTATGTATGCAAAATACTTCTAACATTGCAATGTCCTATATATGTATATTTATTTTTTATATTTGGGATGAGATGCCAGCAGTACTACAGCCACCAATTGTTATTTTACAAAGAAAATTGTCAGAAAGCTCTACTGTAAATTCATATTGAAAGTGCAATAAACTTTAGATATGATGTTCAATTAAGGTGAAAATAAAGGTGAGGAATCATTGTCGGGGGAAGAAAAAATAAATTAAATATACTCACACATAATGTGATTTTTCAGGCCAAGTTCTCAATGAAAATGAATCCTGTTCAAATAGGACTCATGATAAGGATTTCCTCAAAAAGTGTGTGTCATCCTCAAGAAACAACCCAGTAAAAACTTTGAGTAATCAGTGCAGTAATCAGATCAGTTGCTTTTTACAGAGAAGCTGAGTATGAGCATCACACCCAGGAATAGGCACAGTCTAGCCAAGCTCTGTTTGGCTTGTAAGGCTGTTTGGCTGATCCATAGACACAGAATGATTGCCAAGCACAACCAGGGGGTCTGGACAACTTCCAAGACTTGGTTGCGTTTGATCTACTGACCTTCAAGAAGCCCCAGGCAGGTGTTTTTGCCAGCTGAGTACCCAAATGGCAGCACTTTATGGGGCAAAAAAGGGAATGGCAGCTCCGATAAGGCCTGTCTGGCATAACGACTTAGAGATATTTGCAACCAAGTCAACGGAGGACAGTCTGTGAGTGAGAGTTTGTCAGATTGCTCCTGTCACATTACACTAACAGAGTTCCCACTAGACTTGTGTATGTGAATAATTTAGAGAAAAAACGCCATCTATTTTGTAGCGCCTATCTCCGTTTGGCATTTTATGCAACTAGACGTGGTCAAGACGACCGTTTTGGGACAGTGAGGAGCCATTACAGCCGATATTAGGACTAATTAGGAATGCATATATTGCTGAAGTAAATACCAGGGTGCACTGAGGGAGAAGTTTGTTCATTTGTTTCGATGGCAGTGAACAATGCAGACTACTCTGGGGAAGTGCTCTGGCTTTGACCTGCTTCATCTGCTTTGCATAGAATCATCATCAGACAGTTGAGTTATTAATCCTCACACACCAGTGGCGATGCTTGCCTTTTCCATATAAGGGCACATTAGTGAAATTTTGCAGGCAAAAAGGACCGTTGTCTATAATGTAATGTATGAAGTGAAACTCACACAAAAGTCACTTTTATTTATTTAGTTATAATAATAATAATAATAATAATAATAATAATAATAATAATAATAATAATTATTATTATTATTATTATTATTATTTTTTTTTTTTTCCCTCTATTTAACCAGGAAGTCACATTGAGATGTTACTATCTCTTCTTCCAGTGAGACCTGGTCAAGACGGCAGCACATGAAATTTCATACAAAGAGAATCACAGAGACAGTAGACAATCACAATATTTCACAAAATAAAATAAAATCAATTACAAATATCCTTTAGGACATTATACAAAAGATGTTTAAAAGTACTCAGAGTTGGAAGTGTATCAAAATTAAGTACATTTTGCAATACGTTCCAAGCCCAAGGAGCATAAAAGGAAAAAGCACACTTGCCCAATTTTGACAATACCTTTGGGACTATTAACCGAATGCAAGAACCAGATCTAGAACGTTAAATCATGCAGGTTGCTGTTGGTCAACATGAAAAAATTGTGTGACCAAAGTTCGCATGGGGAAACTTTCGCCCTTACACAAAATTCTAAAATGCCATTTGAAAAGACTGATTTTACCAGTAAAAATTAGCTGAACAACAGTAAATGTGACAAAAAAAAAAATGCAACAATAATTTAAAATATATTAGTTAATTGCCATAGGCAACAGTCTATGAAAGAACTGTGTCTGTCCATAAGCAGTTGACAGATACCATGTACACCAGTGTTTCCCACACACAAGGACTAGCCATAATGTCTGATAAGAGGATAAAACAAAAAACAAAAAACAACAATAAATAAATAAAATAAAATAAAATAAAATAAAATAAAATAAAATAAAATAAAATAAAATAAATACCAAATACTTTAAAACTTCTAAGGGAGGTAAAATTCGAATAAGTGTTGTATTGGAACCATAATCAACATAATATTTGGCTTTTGTTCAAATAAGCAGAAATTCCTGAAGCTATTATTATTATTATTATTATTATTATTATTATTATTATTATTATTATTATTATTTATTTTTTATTGTTGGTCTAGAGCCATAAAACTGGATAAGACTAGTGTTGTTACGATACCAAAATTTTGACTTCGTCACATTTACCTGACTAAAATATTGCGATACCTCTACTGAACCGATACTACGACAAAAACACAGCGCAACAGGAAAAGTAGCTAGTTGAATAATAGATGATCCAATTAATAAATATTAATAAACATTAATAATAAGAACATAGATGCAAGTAACAAACTGAAGGAAAAATACTATAAAACAAAGACACAAATGAAATTAATAGGGCCCTTTGAAATCCATTTTATTTCTTCCCAAATTCCATTTGAATATTTCTGGATTCCATTTTTTTTTTCTGGTTTAATTTTTCTAGACTCTATTTTAATGGTTGGTTACATTTTATAAAGAATAATTAGATAAATAATAATTAATAATAAAAAAAAAAAAAAAATTAATTATATTATTTATTTCTTTTCTCTTTTTTTCAGAAATAATGGTACATTTCTGGTAAATAAATTTGATAAATAATTGTTCTGGTAAATTATTTATAATATTTAATTACAATATTGTTTTAATAATATTTTATTAATGGCAGTAGCACTGTCATTAGATTAATATTTCTGTCAAGGTAATTCGAACTGTTATTTTGATGTGTTGCTGTTTGTATATGATATGACGATAGTTTTTTCTTAAAAGTAACATTAAAAGGCTCATGAAATGAATCTCTAGCAGTTCTAAAGATTATGTTCATGTGTTTATGTCCTAATATATTGAAGCGGCAGAGGCTGAAAACATACTGAAGGCTGAAGTGTAACATGCGTTTCAGTAGTAATTAAACAAAAGTAGTAAACAAAATCACACGTCTGCACCATTCACTAAAACAGAGACACACAGAACATGCAGGATTCATATTTAAATAGGCAAATTCCGTGACATTCCGTGTTACACAGTAAATTCTGTTTTTATGACTGGACCCCATGATTCTGTCCACGTTTTCCACTTTGCGATTATCATAGGGCCCTAAATAAGCAGGGTTTTACTCAGGAAATACGGCTCTTATCAAAATGCATTCTTAAAGTAAAATGCAATGCTAGTAAAATGCAGAATTGTACCATTTTTAAAAGCAGGGTATTGCAATACCTTTTTTGTAACAGTATATCATGCAACACTAAGATCTACACCAAATATTCACAAAGTGAAAGCCAACCCAAAAAGGTTTATGACTCTTGTTATCTATTTAGTTAAAGCTACTTTTTTTTTTCTTCAATTAATCACTAAATATTAGGGTGACCGTACATCTTTTTTTTTCTGATTTCTAAAAGTTGTGGAAAAATAGCCACCGTATGAATATTTAAGCCATGGCCAATAATGTTGCCTTATTGTAAGAAACAATTCTTTGTTAGAAACATACCGACATGTATGACAACAAACCTATAAATTGCATTGTTTGGTGGTGGCAGAGCATACGTTTGGGAAAATGGCTGAAAATTGTGTTATTCAAACTGAAAGTCCCTAAAGTGTTTGAGTTGAAATTGCTACCCAGGGGACCTCTGTGCTCATGTAGCAGGCAGCTAACAATAAATTATGAGTAGCAGGTTAGAAAAGAGAATGATTTGCATATCAAAGGTTTTTTTTTTCACTCGGCTCAGTTTTTTTAGAAGCAGTAACTGAGAGCAGACAGACACAGGGATGTGCTGTGATCTGGATGGCAGAGGAAGACAATTGTAGCGAGCTGAAAACAGAAAGCTGTTTTACTTCTGAATCACAGAATCCAATGCAGATCTTTTGCTGTCTTTGTTCTGCGCAGTTTTGCCTGTTATTCGCAGAATAAACATTGTGATAGACGATAGTCAGATGATAACTCAGACTCAGATTTTGTTTTAGAAAGTACAAAACTAATGACTTGTGTCTCAAAAAAGTCAGGCCAAATAATTGATGAGTGAATGAGTTGTTTGCTTCAAACCAATTATTCATGTGTTCAAAGATCTGATTTTTCTGACTGATTCATTTAAAAGAACCAGCTTATAAGACTCATTTGTTTGCATATCAGAGTGCAGAGTTTGTATATTACATTAGAAAAGTTATTTTAAATTGCAAGCATATTTTACAATATGATTGGTTTAAATGTATTTTTGAGCAAATACTTAACTTAAACCATATTGTACTTTCAGTTTACCCTCCATCTGCCAAGCAACTGCCATTGATATAAACGAGGATGGTAACCTTGTTGGTTTTGTCCTTGGACAACTACCACATCTTTAACCACACATATTACTCAAGCAGCCAAATTATGTTCTGTTGGGAAATGACACTCTTCTTTCTTGCAGTGCCTTTCTAAACAGACGCAACCTGAACAGATGAAAGTCGACACAAGGTTAACTTCTTCATCAAATTGATGATCATTGATACGTCTTGATGTGGAGGTTGGCTCTGGGTCAACATGCTTCTAGAGATTTATTTAGAGCTATAAAGTCTACTGTAAACCAACAAACCATTAGCCTGCTGACACTGAGCCACTGAAGTAATCGCCTCTTGATTAACTGGATGAGATGCATCATTGAAAAATATGAGTTCTGAGTGAGCTGATTATGCTGCACCCAGATGCACCAAACCACCAATATAAGTAAATGAGGTCACTTAGAAATGGACGGTAGTTACAGAACGGCAGTGTTTGAATTAAAGAAGGGCTGAGAGCCCCTAGAAATGTGTGACATTTGGATATATGAAGGTTAAATAATAAATTATTTACATTAATTCATCAACTGACAGTCATAGTTTCATTTTATGAGTTTACTGAAAGGGAGTAGTTCACCCAAAAAATTGAAATTTAGTTATTTACTTACCGTCAGGTTGTTCCAAACCCATAAGACATAAGTTCACTTCTGAAACAGAAAATGGAGATTTTTTTTTTTTTTTTTATTCATTTTATTATATAAATTTTTAATATACAATTTTTGTTAATTCATTGAAAGTCCACACAACCAATATTGCCATCCTGCAAAAAGTATAAAAAATGACATTATGAAAGTATTCCATATGAACTGAATGGTTGAATCCAAATCCTCTGAGATGCACATTACAAATGATGAACAGATTGGAGTTATTCACATCTAAACATTAATAAATGCATACAGTGCTGCTTGAAAGTTTGTGAACCCTTTCACATCTTCTACATTTTTGCATAAATATTGTGATGTCCTGCCATTTTCCTTTAGTATTTGCTGGTATAATTCAGAATTCATCAATGATGGCAAGCCATTCTGGCCAAGATGCAGCAAAGCAGGCCCAAACCATGATACTACCACCATTCTTATGCTGGAATGAAGTGTTTTTCTTTTTCCAAACATAACACTTCTCATTTAAACCCAAAAAGTTTTATTTTGGTCTCGTCTGTTCACAAAACAACTCTAATAGCCCTCTGACTTGTCCACATAATCTTTAGCAAACTGCAGACCGACAGCTGTGTTTTTTTTTTTTTTTTTTTTTTGGCTTTCAGAAAACTCTGCCATTCATACCATGGTTGTTCAGTGTTCTCCTGATGATGGACTCATGAACATTAATATTAACCGATGTGAAAAAGGCCTTTATGTGCTTAAAGGTCACCCTGAGGTCCTTTGAAACCTTGCAGACTAATACAAGTCTTGCTTTGGAGTGATCTTTGTTGGTTGATTTGTGGAGTCCAAGCTCTTTAGAGATGGTTTTGTAAACTTTTTTAGGTGGATGAGCAACAACATCTCTTTTTCTGAGGTTCTCAGAGATCTACTTTGTTCATGCCATGATTCACTTCCACAGACATGATCAGACACCTGATAGTCATCCTATTGATTGATAACACATCTGAACAAATGGACTCTAATTTCACCTTAAAAATAACTGCTAATCCTAGAGATTCACATATTTTTGCAACTCACAAATATTTAACACTGGACCATTTTTTCTCAATAAATAAATGACAAACTATGTATTTTCATCTCATTTGTTTGATTGGGTTCTCATTTTTAACTTTCAGGACTGTGAAAATCTGATTAACTTTTTGGTCATATTTATGCCGAAATGTAGAGAATTCTAAACGATTCACAAAATTTTAGGCAGCACTGTATATAGAGAGGACATCAGATATGGTCTTATTCATGCCTAATGCATAACATCACAAATCTCTTTGCTTCTCACACTCCATCAGAATTTTCACGTGTGCATGAATTATCCTTTAAGTGATCAAATTATCATTTATAATATCCTAAAATTTCCATCAGTGTATGTGAGGTTGGTATCGTAGTATCAAAAGATTGTGTGGGAAATGCTGTACCCTGCAAAAGCTTAATTTAACAATAAAGTATTTATTACCATATATGTTACTCAAGATCTGAAAAACTGACTTGAAACATGGTAAAATGCCAGGAATGAAGAAAAGATCATCTAAAACCCACTGGACATTTTCAACATAGCCAGCAGCTTTCCCCAGGCACTCAGATTTCCATTATCCACAAACAGCAGAGTGGAGTGGATTATGACAGGTCATAAAACTGTCAGGACCTGTCATCTCTTTCTCTTACAGCCTTCTTGCACTTGCACTACATTGGGGTCATTGAAGCCCGGACTCTCTGACTTCTGAGTGCTTCACACCAGACATATCCTGCAGGTAACTTCAAATGATCATCTGAGAATCAATAGCTCTCAGTGGACCGCCTATCCCAGAATTCTTTATTCTTCACAGGCATCCTCCCTCACCCATAGATCATACACACTGCACATAAAAGCAGAGCAGATTAGACAGCTGAGTGTGACATTATATTGTTCTCCAAACATTGATGAGATCTGAGAGTACATTTCAACACATTTAAGGCTAATGAGCAAAGTTGATGACTCTTTTAAATGTGCCCTTTGGGAACAAAGGTCATGATCATTAAGCAGCTGATTCTCTCACCTTTTGTAGTTTTGTCTAAAGAGTGACAAGAATATAGAGACATCAAACCTTATTTTTTTTTTTTCAAGTTGTGCGTGCTTCTTAAATCAAGTGCTTTGTGGACTAACTGAAATCATAGTTTAGGCAACTTGTAAGAGTTTTAACATTAACTCTATAAAGTCTACTGTATGACATGATATGCAAATTTCTAGGATATCTGCTCTACACAATGGTTTAGTGTAGGTAGATAGTTTCTACTATTTAAGCAAGTAAAAGGCCTTGTAATACTTGTAAAACTGTCTACTTTCAGGTTGTGGTACACGTGCCTTTTTGCTGTGAAATCTTTAATGATTGTTCATGTTCTTTCTTTTTTCTTTTTCTTTTTTTTTTTTTTTTTCAAGTTTGTGTTCATGCCTTCATGTCTGAAACAGAAGCATGTAGACTCCATTATCCTTAATGGAAAAAGTGTGGAACAATAAGGTCTTTTCCTAGAGCTGACCTCCTGTCTAAACTCAGCACACCCAAAGGACTCTTAGACTTTGAGAAAAAAAGATTCTCTCTAGAACCCCGACATCTTATCAGAATTCTCATAATCTTTTCCCCCCCCTTCTCCCAAAACAACTTATACTGCTGTTTCAGCTTTTAAAATAGTTCAGTTTTGAATGTAATGGCAGTTTATATATATATATATATATATATATATATATTATTTTTTTTTTTTTTTTTTTTTTTTTTTTTTTTTTTGTTTTTTTTTTGTTTAATTAAGTTAATTTAGAAAAATGATTGAAGTTCATTAAATATGTTCTTTTTTTTTTTTTTTTTTTTCCCAAGTAATTACCATGCGGCCAGCGGAAGACTGATCACAGTCTGTTTTATCAACTTTAGCCTATTACGTGCGCTTGAACGCGGAACTCTTCCAGCTGCTCCTACTGCTGATGGAGACACGAGCCTTCCGAGCTGGTATCGAAAGTGAAATCTCGTGTTGTTTCCACCAGCGCAGAAATGTTTTTCATCACCATAATTAGTGGATGTCTAAAATATTAAAAATAAGGAGGAGCCTAAAACAGGCCCAAAGCCCGGCACGCGTCTGAACTATCACATGAAAATTGGCCCGAAGTCTGGCCCTAGGGGCGTAAAAAAGTCGGGACCCATCAGGCTCGGGCTGAAATGTAGGGCTCTAATTCTCTGATCTGATGAACCTCAATTCCAAGCAGCATGTATGGAGGAAACTAGGCACTGCTCATCACCTCAGTACCACCCCGACAGTAAAGTGTTGTGGTAGCAGCCTCATGCTATGGGAGTGTTTTTCAGCGGCAGGGACTGGGGATCTTGTCAGATTAGAAGGGAAGCTCAAGGTACCAAAATATAGAGATAGACTTAATGAAAACACATTCAAAACCTCGGGCTGGGCAGAAGGTTTACAAGGAAGGACAGAAGGGCAATGACCCTATAAGCACACAGCGAGAGTGGCGTATGGACAACTTTGTGAATGTCCTTGTGTGGCCCAGCCACAGCCTGGGCTTGAACCTAATCGAATATTTCTGGATAAACCTGAAAATGTCTGTCGGCCCCCATCCAACCTGACAGAGCTTGAGAGGTGAAGAGATAAGGAGAGAATGGCAGATAACTGCCAAATGCAAAGCGTAAAGTGTAAAGCTTGTTGCATCATACCCAACAAGACTTGAGGCTGTAAAGGTGCTTCAACTGAGTTAAGGATATTAATATTTATGCAAAGTACTTACTTCATTTTTTTTCTTTTTTTAATAAATTTGCAGTCTTGCAAATCAGAATTTTAGCCTGCTTTTTGGCCATATAAATATCAGCAGTGGCCCCAAATTGCATAGTTTTGTTCAGTTTGGGCCCCTGAAGTTAAAATGAGACTGGTTGATTGATTGATTGAATAATTTGATTGATTGATTGATTGATGATTGATTGATTTTTAATTTTATTGTTTCCCTTCTGAGTACGAGGTCCATATTTTCCTATATCATAATCCATATTATGATACTCCTGTATCAGCCATAAAAGCCAGATGTATCAAATATAATACTCAACAGAATATATATGCAATATTTCTGCCTGTTCAATAAAAATAAAGAAAGAAAGAAAGAAAGAAAGAGAAAAAGAAAGAAAGAAAAACTATTCCATTTGTCAGACTTTACAGCAGGGCTGCCAAACACAATTCCTGCAGGCCATTGTCCTGCAGAGTTTAGTTCCAACCTTGCTCCAGCATGCATACCTGTATTTTTAAATAATCCTAAAGGACCTGATTAGCTGGATCAGGTGCATTTCATTAGGGCTAAATTCTGCAGGTCTGTGACCCTTCAGGAACTGAGTTTAGCAGCCCTGCTTTACAGGGTTAAACAATCCAGTCACCTTTGGTGATGCTAGCTACACAGAAATTGCACTCTTCAGCATTCAGTTTTAAAAGAAACAAGATAAATATGTGTTGTATAGTCTGTTGTACTGGTTTGAAAAACTGGGTCCTTCAGAGACTCATTAAAGAGGTAAAAAAGAACATAAAGTAACAAATTACCAACAAGATGACATTTTGCCTTTGTTAGAGACATATACAAGATGTGGAAAGGTAATTGCAGAACAAATATACAGCATTTCTTAATTAATCAAACATCCAGCACCTAGTGTTCTCCAAAACCAAGCTAATTCTGACCTTATTAGTTTGATTCTTAACTTTAACATGTACATGGAAAGCACAAAAATACCAGCCATGTATTTTGCTATCAAGACCTTGCAAATGTTTTCCATCCTATCAGAGATGGCAAAAGTACACACATCCTTCATTCAAGTAGAAGTACAGATACACGTTTAAAAATACTTTGGTAAAAGTAGAAGTACTGTCTACACTTTTTACTTAAGTTAAAGTAAAGAAGTATGGGCTCAGACACGTACTTAAGTAAAAAGTACCCATTACTACTACCTGTTTACCTGGCTTAAATACTATAGATTTAACAAAAATATTTTCTAAATTACCTAAATGTCATAATTAGTACAATAATGATTACACCTTGACAATATCTTTGCAGAAAAATCCTAATACTACAGAAAAATCATAATACCTAATAAAACAAAACATGCTATTGCATTATCATGACTCATATTTGTCTCTTACCAAAATTAACCATGGTTTATTACAGTAAAAGTAGAGTAACGCTTTTTTTTTTTTTTGGCAAATTGATTACAATCTGTTTTAAATTACAACTATAGTTTTTCTACACGTCATGGTTAGACTATGGTTAATGTAGCAAAACCATGGTTCATATGTGGTTACCATGGTTTAACTATAGTAACCATGGATTTTAGTTTTAATTTTTGTAAGGATTGTGTTGTTATCTGCCCTAGCTTCATCTGAATGCATTATAAAATGATGTTTTATAACATTTGTTTGCTAAATTACTAGTAATTTAGTTTAGTTTATAGTACTACTGCTGTAGTTTTGTCTTTGTTTACTTAGTTAAGCATTAAGCTGTTAGCAACTCTTAGCAGCCTGTTTACAGATGAAACTGACCTGCACTTAAAGTCCTGAAACAGGTCGGTAGTTTTGCCTCTATGATCCACCCGGGCGCTTCCACTCCATTCTCGAGTCACTTGCAAGGATTACACTGATAGAAAGAGCTGCGGAGACACGGAGCATGCGTGAACCAAATCGCATTGCCAGTCAAGACTAACCGATCCATGATTTATTAGAGATTT
Source organism: Labeo rohita (assembly GCF_022985175.1). Classification (NCBI taxonomy): domain Eukaryota; kingdom Metazoa; phylum Chordata; class Actinopteri; order Cypriniformes; family Cyprinidae; genus Labeo; species Labeo rohita. The sequence continues at coordinate 28,705,052 of NC_066882.1, read as the reverse complement.
GTTATCAAATGGTGATCCACCAAATGCTGATTAAAACTAAAGTAATGAGCCTGGTTTGAAAATGTAAGAAGTAGAAAGTACAGATATTTGTGTAAAAATGTAAGGAGTAAAAGTAAAAAGTAGTCAAAAAAATAAATAGTGAAGTACTGATACCAGAAAAAACTACTTAAGTATAGTAACAGAGTATTTGTACTTCATTACTTCCCATCTCTGCATGCTATAGCATGTATTTATTGTATATACCCAAATTTATCCTATCAGAACACCATCTTAACTGTTCCTTCCAGCATGTTACCATCTCAAGCCCAATTTGTGAAACATTTAAAGTGCTTCTTGGCCCATCTTTTGTAATTCAGATGTACTACAATACAAATGTCAAGTGAGATTTTATGACAAGCTTTGATTCCAAACCAGATTAAGGGGGTGTGTTTCCTTCAGATTTCGGCCCGATGCACTGAGAGGGAAGGTGGGCCTGGGAGTCTTCGTCTTGTAGTAGCGCTGAATAAATTCAGTTTTGAGTGGAGCGGGTCTCCGGCGGTGAGTTAATCCCCCAGAGACGCAGCAGGCAAAAGACGGCTCAGTTTCCCTGGCCTAAAGGGGTAGAGCGGAGAGAGAAAGCCTCTAAAGCTATCTTTAAAAGGAGGCTGCAGACCTGAGATAATCACTTTTGTTCGTCAATCATTGCTTAAGAATGGCTTAAGAGCACATTCTCGGTTTTTAATCTGTCTGACTGCCAAAATTGTAACTTTAGGAGCCATGCAAAGACATTAGGTTGGTGCCCTTTAGGATGTCTTTCTATGTATGTATATTCTTACTTCCCAAAGCACTGTTCTACTTTTTTGGGGGTTAGTTTGGGGCCAACTAAACTTGTATGTATGTATTTATTTATTTATTTATTTAACCTTTTTTTTTTTTTTCACTTTACAATAAATGAATAAAATCTTAAAATAAATTATTCATTAAGGCAATGCACCCCAGTTGAATAGGGAGAAGAACATTAAACTAATGGATATCACTTCCCCAGCTGATTGATTACATTAAGAATCCCAAACATGTTTTGCCTTACAATTTTATTTCCTGAAATGTTGTTTAAATATGCAAATGTGATTCATCAGGCCAGGCAGCCTTCTTCCATTCCTCCGTGGTCCAGTTTAGATGCTTAAGTGCCCATTGTAGGTGTTTTTGGTGCTGGACAGTGGTCATCTTGAGCACACTAACAGGTGGCCAAGCTGCCCAATAATGTATGTAGCGAACTGCAATGCACTTTGTGTTTTGACACCTCTTATCATCAAGATTTTTTTTTAACAGTTTGAGCTACAGTAGCTCTTCTGTGTGACTGGACCAGGCGGGCTGGCCTTCACTGTCCTTGGGTGCCCATGACCATGATGCTGGTTCACCAGTTGTCCTTCCTTGCATCACTTTTTGTAGGTACACTCTAAAAAAACGCTGGGATAAAACAACACAATTTGGGTTATTGGTCTTAATTGGATTATCGCTGGGTCAGATATGGACAAATGCAGTGTTGGGTTATCTTAAACTAGCCAGTTGGGTTAAATCTTTGACCCAGCATGCTGGGTTGTTTTAATTAATATATATGTATATATATATATATATATATATATACATATATACATACAACATTGAAAAGTAATATTTTAATTCAGGTACATTAAACGGTTCTCTTTGATCCTTTTTTAACAGAAATTGTGTTGGTTCTCGTGCCGGTGTGTCTCTGAAATCTGAGCCGGTGCTGGGCTGCTGTTCGGAGGTGGAGCTGCGAACCTCAGACCGCCTCCTCGCATTAACTCATAGTTGAAAGATGCCATGACTGAATCCATAATAACCTGTCCATAAACAAACAGTACAGAGGTTTGAGAACATATTTGCACATTTTTTCTTGCTTCCAACACATAATATTATATTAGTAACCTTTGATAGGTGCCATTGTAACGATATAATCAATGTAATTCACTACACCTGTCAGTTGATCAGTGTATGCACTGTATTAAAATCTACAGACAAATAGATAAAGCGCAATAAACATAAAAGTGTATTTTGGATGTTTTATTTCTACCAATCTTGCCTGTAATGTCTCGTCTTAAAACCTAGACTGTTCAGTAATTTTTCCGCTAACTTTGTTTACAAACAACAGATTATTATTATTATTATTATAAAAGGGGCTCTTACAATGTCCCTAATATATATGAGTAAATAAAAGGTGATGCAGCTTTGCAGCAATTTCACCCAAAATAAAAATTCATGTCATTTACTCACCCTCATGTTGCTGCAAACCCGTTTGACGTTTCCATTTGCAAAACACAAGAATGAGGGATGACAGGATGGTGATTGTAACTGTCAAGCTCCAAAAAGCATATCAAAAATTCCTATGACAGTAGTCCATATGATTTGTGTGCGTTATAACAAGCCTTCTGAAGTCGTAAGGTTGTTTTGTGGGAAAAAAAAAACAAAAAAACATATGATTGTTATGTGTGGTTGTTTTCATTCAAAACTTTGCCTTCACAGAGCCCATATCTCATGCGCAGGCGATGACGTCTGTTGGTTTACATAAGCATTTACACCATAAGGAGGTAAAGGCAGAAGAAACATTTTAACATTTAAAATATAATTAATTTGCTGTTACAGTACCACAGTTAGTTGCCTTTTGTCCAGTCCATATACAGTTGAAGTCAAAAGTTTGCATATACCTTGCAGAATCTGCAAAATGTTGATTATTTGACCAAAATAAGAGGGATCATATATGTATGAGTTTTTTTTTTTTTTTTTTTTTTTTTTTTTTTTTAGTACTGACCTGAATAAGGTATTTCAAATAAAGCTGTTTACATAGCCAACAAGAGAAAATAATAGTTACATTTATAAAAATGACCTTGTTCAAAAGTTTGCATTGACTCTTAATACTGTGTTCCACAGCTGTGTTTTTTTGTTTAGTGAGTCCCTTGTTTGTCCTGAACAGTTAAACTGCCTGCTGTTCTTCAGAAAAAATCTTTCAGGTCCCACAGTTTTTGTTTTGTTTTTATTTTTGTTTTTCAGCATTTTTGTGTATTTGAAACCTTTCCAACAATGACTGTATGATTTTGAGATACAAGTTTTTGAGGACAACTGAGGGACTCATGCGCAACTGTTACAAAAGATTCAAATGCTCACTGATGCTCCAGAAGGAAAAATGATGCATTAAGAGCTGGGGGTGAAAACTTTTTGAATTTGAAGATCCGGGTAAATTTAACTTGTTTTGTCTTCTGAGAAAGATGTAAGTATCTTTTGAAGCTTCTTTGAAGGGCAGTACTACATGAGAGAAAATAATAGAAAAGATATTTAGGCAAAATAAGAAAAATGTACACATCTTCATTATGTTCAAAAGTTTACACCCCTGGCTCTTAATGTATCGTTTTTCCTTTTGGTGCAACAGTGATGGTTTTAATCTTTTGTAACAGTTGCATATGAGTCCCTTAGTTGTCCTCAGTGTGAAAATATGATCTCAAAATCATTCAGTCTTTGTTGGAAAGGGTTCAAATACACAACAAATGCTGAAAAACCAAAGAATTTGTGGGACCTGAAAAAAAAAAAATAAATAAAAAAATCATTCAGGTAACAGCACAGTATTAAGAATCAAGTGTTATGTAAATTTTTGCATGGCGTTATTTTTATAATTTCAACTATTATTTTCTCTTGTGGACTATATGTGAATGTCTTTTATTTGAAATATCTTATTCAGTACTGAAAAAAAAAATGCATTTTGTATGATCCCTTTTATTTTGGTAAATTAATTAACATTTTGCAGATTCTGCAAGGTGTATATAAACTTGACTTCAACTGTATATTACAAAATATTACAATATTAAAGTGTTACAATATTAAAATTAATTAATTGTAAGAAGAAATATTAAAAATAAATAAATGAATAAATATTACATTATTTGAGTACTATGAAATTGTCACATAATGTAGATTGAAGACCTCATTTTAATGCAACACAATGCAACCAGTTTTGTTCTGTAACACCAGTAAATTAGCTGACAGAATGTTAATTAAAAGTAAATAAGATCCAAGATCCCATGGGGAAAACAAATTACCATGCTCAAATAAAACCCAATTATTTACTTAGTGTGACTTTATTGTTAGTTAGCTGTATAGTAATTTGCTTTATAATTGTAAAAATGTAAAATAAAAAAATAGTCTACAAATATCCCATCAAATACAATACATACTATAATGTATTTAACAAATACAGTTTTAAATACATAATTGTATTTATTTATTTATGTATTTATTTTTTGTCTGTACATTTTTCTGTACAAACCTCTATGAGCTCTGATGTGTAATAACATGACACATGAGGCATTGCGTCCACTTCAGGCGCCTGACTGAATGCAATATGCTGTGCTTGTGAGTTTGCCTGTTTCAATAGCACAACTAAACCCGACAAATACTCCAGAGACTGAGTTTCTGTGTGGAGTTCAACAAGATGAATGGTTCTTTTTCAACAAAGCAACTTACACTTTCCAACCCCCTGCTTTGCCTCCATAAACATCTATGATATGACTATTCATCCACCCATTTCTCGTCCCAAACCCCCCAGAAATTGAGTTTAATTCATCCCATAGAAAGAAGACATTCCTGTTTTTAAAATGGCACTTTCAAGAGGATTCCCTCTTTCAGGGCCAGAGCCTTTTATAGAGGGACCCGCTTTCTCCCAGCAGTGTGGGAAACAGAGATGGTCCATTGATTCCAGAAACTCATTACACACTGCATGGTCCAGGTCCTTTGAATAAGAGGCCACCTCGACTCAAATAAACTTGCCTGCCTTTTAGAACATCATGGCTTTTCTTATTAATGCAGGATCTGGCCCAAATGAAAAACCCCTAGTCATACTCTGTAACTGTCCTTCAATGTCTGTAGGCCACAGAGACCAGTATTCCTCTAGTAATATCTTATTTTAAAACGTGATGAAATGTGCACAGAGTATCTCAGCATTGCTGCCAGAGGTTAATGGAAGTTGCAGTTTTTGTAATGAGCTCACTAGGTATCAGCTCAATTTAACCATAAAAAGGGTGAGAGGCTAACACACTTTTCAGATGGTTTAATGTAGCACTCAGTTTCCCCAGTGTTAAGAACAAGTAGACAGGGTCCCTGAATTAGTTTTTGTGGCAACAATTCAAAATCACCCAAAGTCAACAACTCCAAGGGCACTGCAGAGTAAAAAACAAACAAACAAACAAAAAAGTCAATATTAACCAAGTTGTAAATGGAGGCCAACAGTCACAATATATCAGGTGCATTTTCAAAACTTTTGGTGGTTAGATATTAGTGATGTTATTGTGTTGTGGTTTCAGTGATCTGAAAGAAGACATTTTATTAAGAAATAAGCACCTCACACTATTGTTTTAAGTTATTATTATTATTATTATTATTATTATTATTATTATTTGTGATAATGATATGCAGCCAAACAACATGACATCCAATAAATATGCAAAGAAAAATAAATACTATGTGATATGTGAATAATTGGCCTATAAATTGTCATAAGAAAAGAAAAGAAAAGAAAAAAAAGAAAGAAAAGAAAAGAAAAGAAAAGAAAAGAAAAGGAGAAATTAAATAGCTGCCTTGTAGAATAAAGACTTTCAGTAACACTTTAGTTTATGGACCAGTTCTCACTATTTACTAGCTGCTTATTAGCATGTATATTATTAGCATATTGGCTGTACTTGTACTTATAAAACATGTAGTAACACTTTATTTTAATGCTGCATGACCAGATTTCAGATTATCAGGGTTAACATTCATATTTGCAGAGTCTCAGAACCATAAAAAGCGGTGCTTTCAAATTACAAATGTAAAGCCTACCTCTACCCAGTTTAAGCGGGTTTGGAATGATGATAACCTGGGGTTATGCGCATTGTAAAAAGCACTATTATGGAATTTAAAATAATTGAGCTGTTACCTGGAAAAGTTGCAAATTGTTCCTTTAGGAAACTACAAGAAAACCCAACTTTCATGATTGCCTAAAATACATGAATCCCTGTTGTTCAGTATCACAGGGGCTGTGATGGATAAAGTTGTGGATCAGATAACACAGAAACAGACTTTTTGAGCAGCATTCGCCAGAGGTGGCCAGAGGAGGATTTGGCATAAAAAGAGTCAAAGCCATGCATAAAAGAATGTAATCCCACTGTGAAGTATAGAAGTCGATCCGTGTTGTTGTGGAGTTGTTTTATAGATAGAGAGAGACATATTGCCTCATGAACTACATCAAATACCATCTGATTTTAGAAAAGTCTGACAGCTTCCAGAAGCTGTTTACCAAAATCCACAAAAAAAAAAAAAAAACACTGTCAGTGGCAGCTGATGTTGTGAAAAAAAAAGTTAGATTTCGCTATTTGTGGTGTAAGATCTATATAATAAATAAATACATACATAAATAAATAGTTTAAATAATATAAATAAATAATTTTAATTTCCTTCTTTAAATTATTCAAATGTTCTTCACACTAACAAATCAGTTGGTTTATAGGAACTGATGACTAAAATGTTCTTCGGGGAATCAAAAATCGTTCTTCTACGGCATTGCTTTGAAACCCTTCTTTTAGAACCATACAGTCAAGGCTGAAAACTTCTATTTGCTCATCATTAATAAAAGTGCTCATCTTTACATCATCTATAATCACAGACTTGCGTAAACATAAGCATTTCCATTGTTTAATCTTCATTAACTGCCTCATTAATTCAAGTAGAGCACACTAAGGTATAAGGACTTTCAAAGCTCATTAAAATCAGTGCCAGAGCAAACATCAAACCCTCATCAAAGCTTTATTAAGGCACTACCACAAAGGTTTACAGTCACTATTTTAAAAAGCCTATTTTTTAACGCAACACTTCATGGGTTTTAAATGTACTTCCTTGGTGTGAGATCAAATGGTGATTGTTCATCACAAGAGTCCCTTGTTCTGACACGAGTGGGCAGGCAAGGGTGAACTTTCTATATAGGAATGAAGAAAAAATAGATCTATAATCAGCTCTGAAAAACCACATCTTAGACAAGAGCTTCAAAAGGACGAACTCAACATCCACGAACAAGTTGAGGGCATATCAAAATCAATGCCCCTCAACTCTGCCAACTGCTCTCAGATGATTGAACAAGATAATGTTAAATGTGGAGAGATCTGTATGCCTCAGGTGATACATGTTCCAATAATAATGCATTTGTTTTTCACAAAATATCCAAAAGGAGATAAAAGCATCTGACATGATTTGTCTAAACAGAAGTCAGGATACTTTAGTGAATTACATCAACACATAATAGTTATATATTTTTTTATTACCTAACGTTAACAAATATTAATAAACATGTCACATTGTTCATTGTTAGTTAATGTTAGTTAATGCATTAATTGATGTTAACTAATGGAACCTTATTGTAAAGTGCTAACCAAAAGTGTTGAATTTTAATATATTTTGTGGCTATTACTTGACTGAGGTCACAAAATCAAATGATAAACTGATGTGTTCACTGTATGGTGTACACTATCAGATCATGGTATTTCGTCAAGTGTTGTATGATGTAAGTATGCTTGCTTTATAGCATTTTATGTATTTAAACAAATGTATTAAATGATTTGTTTGTGTATTTCTGTGTTAGAGAACAAATCCTGTTTTAATTGAAATTAAATAAATGTTAAAAATTTAATTTTAAGGAATTTTTAAGTTTAAGAATTTCCGGGGTTCTGGATTGCATACAAAACTGTATATTGATTACAACTTAAGGCTATAATTTTGAAATGCCGTGTATTTTAATGTGCACTGCTTAATGTAAATTAAGTCTCTGATGTCCCCAGGGTGTGTATGTAAAGTTTTAGCTCAGTTTTTTTTTTTTTTTTTTTTGTTATAGCTTCTTAAAATTGTTACTTTTAGGGTATGAACCAAAACTGGCAGTTTTTTTGTTTGTCACTTTAAATGCAAATGAGCTGGTGCTCCCACCCCCCTTTTTAGGATAAGGAGGAGCTTCAAGAGCCTGCAAAAACAAAACAAGACAATCTCACACATTGAAAATGTCAGAAACTCTCAGTAGCAGTATTCAGCCTTACCTGTTCGAACTGGAGACAGTAATAAAGTGAGTCATCTGGTTGTACTGTGCATAATAAACGCACACTTATGAATTACACAGACGGGGAGCACGGCACAATAAAAAATAACAACATAGCTGGTCTCATTGTGCCATCGCGCACTATCACCAGCTTAATAAGCCCCACTTGTGATTATGAGCTCAACAAATTCAAGCAGTCAACTTCACATTGCTTTCATATGCAATTTTTAACTACCACATTCCTTTTTACGATCATTCTGGTAGCATGTGAATGCAGCATCGGTGAAAACAGGCAGGGACAATGGCAGCTTTAGCAACATTAGCTTTACAGAGTCAGTGCCAAGAAGCTCTTTCAGAAAGGAAATTTGGAAAACAAACATGTGGTACTGTTAGCTAGCCCTGGCTAAATTAGCACTGGTTTAAATTAACATATACACCATTCATATACATTTCCCCCCACCGGGCAGTTGTAGTGCTGGGTGCACATGCTATCTCACAGCAAACATACATAAAGCACCACATTCATTTTCCCCTCCGCATCCCTATAAAACATATTACATTTACATACATACCTGGGAACTGCTATATGTATATTTGTATGTCTTACCTGTTTTATGTTTTTTCGGTAATTGTGTGACTGTTCAGACGAGTCAGAGGGGGCGGTGGTGAAGCCAAGCCCTATTGTGGCCGGACTCTTACGGTCTGTACTCAGTGCCGATGGCAACACTACAATGCCACTGCTTTGGGGTGTGTGAAATTTAGGGCAGAGGACACCTCTGAAAACAATGTTTACACCTTGTTTGCGTTTCATCTCCTTCTTTTAACGACGGTTCACTTTATTGGTGCCATAGGTACAATATAAAATTCAAAACGATGAAAAGTAGCCTATAGAGACAGCCTTAAATAAAACATATGATTTCAGCTCAGTACTCCACCAGTTCAGCAAACGCCTACTTTTCACAGCGATTGGTTGTCGCCCAGTGTTTTTCACTCGAGATTTGCATAAAATTGAAGAATGCCCAACCTTTTTGACACTCAACACTATCTCTGCGCTGCTTGCAATCCAAAAATGCACTGTTGAACGTTTAAGCTCAACTTGCATATGAATGAATTGAAAACACTCGCTATGTGCCAGTGGAAATGCATCGTTATTTTGAAGTTGACCACGCTCTTCCAATCTCGCCGGGTACCCGGAAGGGGATCGGGAAAGTGTATAAAAAGTGCTCCCGCACTAATATGTTTGTCTCTCGGTAGGCCGGACAATTGTGACGTAAACAAGTCAAAACTCCTGTTCAAGTGCGTATATTGTGGATACCTGTATATATTGTATATTTTGGGACATTTTTGCCAGTGGCAGTGTTTTGTTTATTTTTATCTAGTGGATCACCTAAGCCTCGCTGCAAATAAGCATCACCTTGCACCAGAGTGCACTTTTGAGTCAAGCCATCCTTTTTTCCTTTACAACACACACAATTACCAAGTCCAGGAGAGCTGCTGCAAAGCGGAGCGTTGGTATTGATCCCTAAATGTATAGGCAAATTTACCTTTTTTTTCCCAGGACATTTCCTGGAATGAAATGTTCAGCGGCTCAAATGGATGGAGTCTATGAAGACTCCTATGTTCGTTGGTGCATACCAAATCACAACAATTGTAATGCCTCTTTGGCGCTGACATTGTATATCTCCAGTAATGGCAGACTGCTGCTTCTCACTCAGGGCTGTGTCTATGCTAATAGGGCAGAGACTGCCACAGATAGGCAGGGGTTTCTCCCTACGATGACGTGTACATAGGGAGAAATCTGGAATTGCCTGTTCACAAAGACCGTTTGTGATTTATTGGGATTATAAAAAAAGGTTGGGTTTATTTTTTACAATTATAGACTGGTTGTTTTCATGCACTGCAGCCACACAAACACCTTAAAAAAGTGATTTTTGCATAATAGGTCCCCTTTAAATTGAGGTCACTCAGTCCCCTTTGTAATCATTAAAATTCCCATGTCACTTTAGAGTAGGGATTTAACCCTGTGGTCCCAAACAAATTCCTTCCACCAGCCCTTACCAATCATGGCCTTCAAATAATGCCCATGTTATGGATGTGAAAGGACACACTCACACATGAGATTTCTTCAGCTTTGATTTATCCACAGAGACTCACATTTTTTTGATAGAAAAAGGGGTACAAATCAGGTTGGCTGAAGGCAATATACTGCAGAATTACATATAACCACAGCAGTGACACTCAAATCTGTTACTATAAAACAACAATAGGATACAATGTGAAAACACTCACAGTACACTTGTAAATAGTAACAGTGTAATAGTACTGGACAATAAACTATAGATAATAACGAGAAAACTTCATGAATTTCTAAACAGCATTTGTTAACGTTTATAATGTCATAACATGAAAGCAACATACCTTTTTGATAGAAAAAGGGGTACAAATCAGGTTGGCTGAAGACAATATACTGCATAATACATATGACTAGAAACAAATAGAAATTACACTTTCACTCAACTCATATTACAATTTAGTATCAGAATTTAGTATCAGACATTTTAAAACAGACGCAGTGACCACATGAAATGCACTCGTGAATGCACGAGGAAATTCAATATATTCATAATGACCTCAACACTTTAATTGTGTTAAAGTGTTAAATACATTATATACACGTTCAAATATGTAAATTCAATCAATTGCTTCAAAAATAGTCACGTAAAAAATATTATTTCCACAATTAATATGTAAATGGGTTACAGCGTCAAAAATCGTACATACAAGTCTGCTGCAGTACGGAAAGAAAAGAGGGACAAAATACTACATCTGTAGTAACACTGACAGCCACAGGAGGGGAGCCTTCGTGCACCAACAAATACAACCAAATCCCTTTTTTTATGATATTCACATAAAATTATTTACTCTTTAAATTAAATGTTCTTCTTAACCCTGTTACATCCATCCACTGAATCGGCTTTATCCCTCTCTCTCCTGCCCACCTATATCTGGTGTGTGGTGAGTATACTGCGCTGTTGCACCATGGCTGCCATCACGCCATCACACCAAGTGGATGCTGCACACTGTTGGTGAATAGCCCTTTCACACGTGAGTTTGAAATATTCTAGCTGAGCCCCCAGGGTGAGTTTTTTTTAGGCGACCGTTATTTTAGAATGTATCGCATTGTTTCCATGGCGACGCGTCGTGTTTGTCACGTGACGCAACGCAGCCACAATAGCGCTGTATGACACATGTATCACTTTTATATACACAAACGTGCTCACTGTATTATGAAATATCTGATATTCCGATTTTGAAATATGTGCAAGTAAATGTATTTGGAGTTTTGAACACTTTTATAATGGCCGCGTTAGTTGATCTATATCGGGTGATGGCCACCATGTTAGATCGCGCTGAATCCGAGCTTTGGGATTTACAAGACGCAAATTCATCCTCTCCTCCCGAAAAACATAAAAGTAAGTCTCTGGTGAGCTGGGAGAAGAGCAGAGTAAATGTTATAGTTAACTACACAATGTGTATGTCATATCAATAAAACATGTTGTCAGATAACATTTGTAAGGATCATTATTGTCGCTTCCATAGACATTGGTGTGTATTTTGCAAACTATAAATGCATCGTTTTACTAGGACTTATGTGTATTTAAATGTCTGGAACCTAAAATAAGCATTATATGGTTGAAAACACTGAATAATTGCAATAATATGACAAGCGCTCAGCGCGTCTGATCTGGTTTAGCGCCAACCAAAGCGCCAAAGCAGATTTGGAATTCAGCAGTTGATCACGTGATGCGCTAAACGTTCGAATCACACCGGTGTGATCGTATGCGTGAAAGGGTTAAAGACCACCTGAAATGATTATAAAGCACTTTGGATGTATAGTAATACCAGTAATAATAATATATAGTAAAGAAAAGTGCTACTGTAAATGGCTCATTCATTCATCCATTTATACACAGAAGCAAGAGTGCTGTTCCTAAATATTTTATTACTGAATAAATCTGCGTTTTTTTTTTTTTTTTAATGAAAAAGGTAAGTGAATGATTCAGTGACCCATTCTTAAAGACTGTGTCACTTGCTCTGTTCCTGAATGAACCATCCATCTGAATAAATCAGCTGAATGAATGACTTATTAGACAATAAGTCACTTATTATAAAGTAACTTGCCACCATTTCCTGGTGGTCTCAGTTTCATAATGAATGAATGAATGAATGAATGAATGCATTTGTGTGTGTGTGTGCGTAAAGGCCACTTCTTAGCTGCATAAAACAGTTTGCATATATACGTGTAAGTGCCACTGCAGATTCAGTGTTTGCAGCCAAAAATGGATTCTAATTTGATTGGTAACAGCTTTATAGTGTCTTATTATTCTAAATGAATTCATTGTAAAAAATTGACTTAAAATATGATGCACATGTCTAATAAAGATAGATAAAATGCCCCTGTGTCCCTGGAAATCAATTTAAGAAGGCAAACATTCATAGGCGTAATTTATGGGTGGGACATGTCCCTACCACTTTTTGCCAGGCTCGATATTGTGATTTTTTTTTTTTTTTCCATCTCGTGGCACGGACGTACTTAATGCTGATGAAACATTCCTTTCTGTTAAATAAGATGCGATATCTGGCAGCTGGCACTGGAATCTGTTGTTTCTGAAATCATGCTTAATGTTTGTTGCGATGTTAAGTAGTGAGAGTGCTTCAATCTATCACTTATGACTGTATGTTGCAGAGACTATCTATTCATTCCAGTTAAAAGACCAAAATAAAATACACAAACATGTGCCTCCTCTTGATATAGGATCACTGATGAACATATTTGGATTTAATAAGGGGGAAAAACCTTTAACTCGCCTGACAAAAATTCTACCACTAGACGTTGGGACTACAAGTAATTGATTCTTATCTATGTATTTATTCACTTACATGAATTATCTTGGGGCTAATAATACATATTATTTTAGTACATGTAAGAATAAAACTATCATGCTAAAAATGAGTTTAATGTCCCAAACACACACTCCCACCCACTTTTTAAAACAAAATTAGGCCACAGTAAACAGGGTCAACATATTTTGTGACCCTGGAACAACATTTTAATCCAAAAATTTAATCTTGACCACTTCCCTACACCTAAATCTAACCTTACCTAATGATAGATGAATGACACTGATGTAATATTCTTAATTGGGCTTAACTTTCCAAGCTGAGCACTAAAAGTAATGCATCATAGGTTCGTTTCAAACAAAACATCTGCAGCACTGCAAAAACCCTGACAAAACTATGTTCTGACCCTTGATGTATTTTCACGTTTGCCTCATAGCCATCATCTCTGAGCTGGTTATGCTCTCTGCTAGTTATGTGATGGATGAGGAAGTCTTTGGTGCTTTTCATTAAATGGGTTTGACTGGCCTTGTCATTATCACTGAAGCACAGAGTGCAGAACCCTCCCCGGGGGAAACGTACACTGCTTCAGTGACTCTGCTTTAAAATTAATAAGACAATCCACACTAGAAAGCTGCTCAGTCTTGCCATAAGGGCTGACCATTACTGCCACGGTATAAAACAGGTGTCCTTTCTAATAAAACAGGTCTTGCCAATGGACACCACCTGCTTCAAGTGAACATATATTTATGAATCTGATGTATGTGGTGAGATCTTAAAATGTTCACTGGGTCAAGTAGAGCACAGTGGCTCTCTCCAGAGGCACATCCTGTTTCAAAACGGATGTCACTCCAAAAATATTCAAAATACAGCATGTTAAAGACTCCATTAAAGAGCCATAGGGCAAGAAAGTTCATACCCCTCTAGATTTCACAGTTATTAACACTGTAATCTTCTTTTATTATTATTTTTACACTTCCTGGAAATTAATTTTAATGCTGAGTTTGGTCATAATCATTTGTTTATTTGAAATTGTAAATGCCATGTTTTCATGAAGTGTTTTCTTTTTTCTTTTTTTTTCTTTTTTTAATTTTAACACTACCGAGTCTTGGCTCCAAACAGAGCTACTTACAATATTCTTGTGGGAAAGAAAAACAAAAAAAAAAAACAAAAGATAAAATACATTCATAAATAAAAGTATATATGTATATATAATATATATGATAAATATAATAATGTGTATGACAAATAAATAGATAAATAACTAAAAATCTAAACAAAAATAATACATTTTATAATATAATAACTAATACATGCTGAGAATTTATTTAGTAGAATAGCTCTGTGCAGATGATGAAACCGAAATCAATTTGACTTCCTGTGATAATATCATTTCAGTTCTTTCCCGTTTTAATTCAAACTTGATCCCCATCTTAATATAACAGATAATGAAGGAAGTAATTCAATATGTCCCCTGTGCTCCTCATTGGTAAAGTAATTAACCCCTGGCAACCTAACGAGAAATACTCAGCTCAAGGGTACAGATCGTTTAACCGTGTTAAATGAATTATACCCAATGCAAATCAGTGTTGATTACAGAAGACGTGTTATAGGCTACACTACATCATTTTTTTTCTTAAAAAAAAAAAAAAAAAAAAACTGACAAAGATAACCCTGTAAGCCCAGAATGAGGTCAAAATCACATATCCTAAAGCCAGTAATACCATCAGTCCCTCCTGTAGGAAGAATACAGATCTGAGGCTTTAGAGAGAAAAACGAGGTCAGCATTTGAAACATTTAAAGAGCACATGGAGGAAAAGAAATGAGGAGAAAAATAGTTCAAAGTGCTGCTTTTAGCCACAGAGGAAGCTGAAGTTGCCGACCAAATGAGAATAAATGAAAAGAGCGCAACAGCTCAAAATGCTGAGGGTATGATTTGGAAGTGCAGGGTTTATGTGTATGAGAGTGTGCGTGTATATTTGCGTGACTCCAAATATCTGTAGAGTACACGCATTTTGGAAACTTTAATATTCACTAAATAGGAGCTGACAGCGATTTTCAGCATCGAAGTGACTGGAAGTCATTGTTATTCAATGACAGTTGTCGATTTGAGGCAACCTGAGTGACATTGGGCTCTGGCCATGTGATTTGGGCATTTTGGTGGTGTGACGAAGTTAAGACCATTCAGGATAGTTAGTAAAGTAGTCACATTTAAAGGTTTAGTTCACCCAAAAATGAAAACACATCATTGTCATCATTTGCTTACCCTCATGTCATTCCAAGTCAGCAACACTCAAACTCCTATTAGTTGAGTTAATGAATTACCTAACATTAGCTAAAAATGAGCAAGACATTTGTTACAGTATTTATTAATTGTTGTTAATATTAGTTAACAAAAAGCTTTAGAATAAGGACCCATTATTTGCATTAGTTAATGCATTAACTAACATCAATGAGCAAGACATTTGTTACAGTATTTAGTTAATAAACATAAAACTTCGCAAAGATCCCATTAGTTACATTAGTTAATGCATTAGCTAACATTAACTAATAATAAGCAATACATTTGTTACAGTGTTTATTAACTATTCTTGATGTTATTACATAAAACTTAAAGGTTCCGGTTGCATTAGTTAATGCATTAACTAAAAATGAGCAACACATTTGATACTTTTTTTTTTTTTCCTATTCCTGATGCTTACAATAAGGTCCCATTAGTTAACTAACATTATCTAATAATCAACACGTTTTAGTATTTCTTGATCCTTGTTTATATGAGTTAATAAATAGAAGTTTACAATAACATCCCATAATTACATGTTAATTAGTTATTACTTATTTAGTTATTAGTAATTAATAGTTATGAGTTAGGGCATTAACTAATATTAACTAACAAGGAGCATCAAATTTGATACAGTATTTATTAATCCTTGTTTATGTTAGTTAATAAATATAAAACTTTACTATAAGGTCCCATAATTACACATTAATTAGTTAGTTATTAGCAATTATTATTTATTAGTTATTAGTTAATGCATTGAATATTTTTAACTAACAGTGAGCAACACATTTGTTACAGTATTTGTTAATCTTTGTTGAAGTCAGTTACTAAAAAATAATACAACGTTTTAAGTAAAGTCCCATTAGTTTTGTTAATATATTTACTAACACTGACCAACAATAAATAATAAATCTGTTACAATATTAATTATTAATCTTTGTTAATGGACGCAATTTGTGTTCATTTAAATTGTGTAATTGGACAGCTGTGGACATGTGAGTTATTAAATGGGTCTTTAAAAAGCATTGTTTATTATGATGTTTTTTTTTGTTTTGTTTTGTTTTGTTTTGTCTTGTTTTTTCCTCTGTATTTCACATGGTTAAACAGTAGCTTTCTACCTAAAAAGAAACTTGCTGCCACTAACTACCCTTGTAAAACCATCTGATCTGTGAGACACCGTTTTATGGGTGACATTTCATCACCCTCCAGGCTGGAGAGCGAGTAGCCGGTCAAGAGCGCAGGTCAGTCCGCTGTGTTTCTCCCTGCTAAACAAATGCCCCTGTCACGCGCTCTCCTCAGTGACAGGAAATAAGAGTACAGAGATGAAGGAGACAGCAGTGGATTTAGATATCTCACTGCACAGTGCCTGATGGCATACGATTACAACTGAGCCCTTAATAAAACTAGACTCTGAGAATGGGTTTATAAATTTCAGTGGAGAGACAAAAAACACTTTACATGAATGTAAATATTTCACTATGTATAGAGAACTCTAATATAAGCACACATAATATTTCACTTTCGTTCTGATGTTATTACTAACACAACATTTGAGACTGCATGTTGAGATTGAATGTGCAGGCCAGGTCTGTGAAAGACCATGTTGCAGACAGAAACATTAATAATGGTCATACTGATGAGTCACTTCTATTTCTGAAACTTTTTTACTCAAAAAGATGTGCTTTACATTCCGTTTTATATTTGGAATATACATTGATCAGGCATAACATTATGACCACTGACAGGTGAAGTGAATAACACTGATTATCTCTTCATCATGGCACCTGTTAGTGGGTGAGATATATTAGGAAGCAAGTGAACATTTTGTCCTCAAGGTTGATGTGTTAGAAGCAGGAAAAATGGGCAAGTGTAAGGATTTGAGCGAGTTTGACAAGGGCCAATTGTGCTAGATGACTAAGCCTTTCCAAAAGTGCATCTCTTGTGGGATGTTCAGTGGTCAGTATCTATCAAAAGTGCTACAAGGAAGGAACAGTTGTGAACTGGCGACAGAGTGATGGATGGCAAAGGATCACTTATGCACGTGGAGAGCGAAGGCTGGCCTGTGCGGTCCGATCCAACAGGCAAGCTACTGTAGTCAAGTCAAGCTAACTTTATTTTATATAGCGCTTTTAACAATACAGATTGTGTCAGAGCAGATTTACTGTATAAAATAGGAACATAGTCAACAATGTCAACAACACAAAAGGACAACAGTAAACACTCAATTCAGTTTTCAGATAAAGACAGTTCATCATTGATTCAGCGATGTCATCATCCAGCTTAGTTCAGTTCAAATAGTACTTGTTCAATCAAGTTGAAGATTTCGCTGACAATTAAGTGTCCCCAACTAAGCAAGCCAGAGACGACAGCAGCAGGAACCAAAACCAAAACTCCATTGGTGACAGAAATGGAGAAAAAAAAAAATCTTGGAAGAAACCAGGCTCAGTCGGGGAAACAGTTCTCATCTGGCCAGACAAACCAGCAGTTTGTTCCAGGCTGCAGCAATGTCAGATTGTGCAGAGGACTCATCTGGTTTCCGGGGTCTTGTGCTGATAACCATTTTGGTGACAAGGTCTTCGCTGGGGATCTGTCTTTGGGGCTCATCTAGTTTACGTATGTCAGGATTCTGAACTTTGTGTTCCATGTTTTACCCCCAGCCTTAGTTTTTGTTTCTTTATTTGGTCATTTTCCTGTTTTTGTTTAATTAATTGATTACTCCTCCACCTGCTCTTAATTATCAAGTGTATTTAAATTCCTGTTTTCTATGAGTTCATTGTCCTGTCTACTTTGTTACTCGGTTGTTCTTGTGTTTGTCTGCTCTTTAGTTTGTGTCCCCCATCGTTTATTTTATTAAAGTCTGTTATAGTTTGTCTTTTGTCTCCCGCATCCTCCCTATAACATACCGTAACAGCATGGTCCCCTTTGACATTCAGGGCTGTAGAGGTCATCTCTATAGGAGCTAATCCACCATCTGGTCAGGATACGGACTGGATCTGGATGGCTACGGTGGACTCAGAATAAGAATGAACCAGACTAATATTAGCGTAGATGCCATTCTTCTTACAATGTAACAAGTATGTTGGGTGTTATGGGAAGTGTTCCCGGTTCCGGTTGATCTAATTAATGCAGCTTAACAATCTTTTAACGGATTTAAATTATAAAAATGTCTTAGTGTGTTATGTGTAAGTGTGTCTGCCTCCCCGAACAATATTTGGAAGATTGTTCTAGAGTTTTGGCGCTAAATAAGAAAAGGATCTACCACCCGCATGTGATTTTGATATTCTAGATATTATTAAATTGCCAGAGTATTGAGAATGCATCAGATGTGAAGAACTATAATGCAATAAGAGCTTGCTCAGGTACTGAGGTGCTAAACCATTCAGGGCTTTGTAAGTAATTTGCAAGATTTTAAAACCTATACAATGTTTAATAGGGAGTCAGTGCTGTGTTGACAGAACCGGGCTAATATACTTCCTGGTTCTAGTAAGAACTCTAGCTGCTGCATTTTAGACTAGCTGGAGTTTGTTTATTAAGCGTGCAGAACAACCACCCAATAAAACATTACAATAATCTAACTTTGATTATTACATGCAGAGTTTTTAGGTCCGATAATTAACACACAGAATTTAGCAGTAAACGATTACTCGTCATCCATTATTTTTTTATTTATTTATTTTTTTATATCGACTGCATTCTGTAGTAAAACAGGTATGTTTCGCTGGGCTGTGAAGAAATATAGAGTTGAGTATCATCAGCATAAAAGTGAAAGCTAACACCGTGTTTCCTGATGATATCTCTGGTAACACATTGTTTCACGGTTTCTTAACTAGCTGCTTATTGCATACTAGAATATTAGCCATTTATTAGTACTAATTAAGCACATATTAATGCCTTATTCTACATGACCTTATTCTACATCCCAATACCTAAACTTAACAACTATCTTACTAACTATTAATAAGCAGCAAATTAGGAATTTATTGAGGAAAAAGTCATATATACTGAATGAGTATTCCCTTTTCTAAAGTGTTGCCATATCTTCCAAGGGCAACATGTAAAGCCTAAAAAGTAACAGCCCTAGTACTGAGCCTTGAGGCATGCCATACTGCACATGTGATCGGTATGATACCTCTTCATTCACTGCTACAAACTGATGGCGGTCAGATAAGTAAGATTTAAACCATGCCAATGCACTTCCACTAATGCCAACATAATTTTCTAATCTATTCAGAATCATGTTGTAGTCAACAGTGTCAAAACATTTTTTTTTTTTTCAAGACCAAAATGTATTAAATTCTAATTTGCATAAAGATTATAGACCTGTAACGCCACACCAGCAGAGGGAGCCCTCACCCACTGACTGCCTGTTGCTGCTCCCTCTGCTGATTCTCTGGTTTGGTGGCCATTTAAGGAGGCCTAAACGAAACAGGCCCCGCGAAGTATTGTTTTGCTGTGCGGACTCTACTAAGCGTTTTCTCCTGTTTCATTGCCTTGTTTTTGCCACGGTTTTGTTTCATGTCATTGTTTTGCCTTGTTTTTTGCCATAGTTTTTGCCTTGTTCCATTGCCTTGTTTATTTGTTACTTTTTGGACTGCTCACTGGTATTTTGATGTTCTGCCTGTTTTTCTGGATTACGCTATTGTTTCTGCCTACGTATTACTGTTTGTTTGGTGATCGACCCTGCCTGTCTTGACTACGATCTGTGTAATAAAGCTCGCACTTGGATCTATCACGCTTCCCTGGAGTCTCCGTTACAAGACCATTGTATTTTTTTACACTATTTCCAAGATAATTAATCACCCTACCTCACATCATTTCTGAAATGTGAAATTAAGTGTGTTTTAAATATAAAATTTATGTCGAGGTACAATTTTTGTTAATGTAAATGAATGAATGAATGAATGAGAATCCTTCAGCAAAAGAAGGATTATCATTATAAGGTCTGTTTCACACACACGGGCACGCATACAAACAAAAACCCCCTTTTATTCAGAAAATCTGACTGAACCCAGACTCTTTAAACAGGTTATAGCTAGCGTTTGGGTTTGTGCTCCCTTCTGTGTATATTAATTGCCATTTCAATGTTAATATGGTCCTCCTTGTCACTAAAATTAGATTTCATGGTGATCAGGTTTGTAATAATTCTCAATTGCCAACTCCCTATAACCATTTTATAAATTCTCATTAGTTATCGTTAGCAAAAAGCCAAAGGTAATTTAATGTTCTGTATAGAGCCACAGCTCTGTTATTTAGCAGGGATACTGTCTGTGTAAAAGCACAACTTGGCATAGACTAAAATATGCCTTGCAAATTTATTTACTTTATGCTAAATATAGTATTATTTTGATTTTTGGGAGACATATATACTTTCTTTTCAAAACTCACCCTTAGGTTTAATTCAGAATACAAGATGCTGTG
Organism: Labeo rohita; assembly: GCF_022985175.1. Lineage (NCBI taxonomy): Eukaryota > Metazoa > Chordata > Actinopteri > Cypriniformes > Cyprinidae > Labeo > Labeo rohita. The sequence goes on along the minus strand of NC_066882.1, from coordinate 28,684,356 downwards.
TAAGAGTTTAATTATGTTTATATACATTAGTAATTGTATTATTAGCTGTTACACAAAAGAGACTTTATTATTAAGTAATAATAATTAATTCAACAGTAGATACGAAATAATGCAAAGTATGGTTGTTTAGAGCAGTATATTTCTCCTTCTTGTTTTACTGGCCATCCTGTTTCACTGTTAAATGTGTGCGAATAGAAATTAACTATGAAATACTACATACTTGTGGTTTTCATTTTTCATGGCTGCTGTTGTATGCACACTTGACAAGGCACAAATCTGATTCTCGCTTCAGTCATCGATTTAGCCCTACCTTATTCATCTTCAAATTCATTTTTCTCCCTTTATTCCTTTTTCCATTTGACCTCTTAAAACTGGATGCTACGGCATCAGTACAGGATTTAGGCTTATCAAACACTGATGACATGCTTTGTGGCTTCGCTGGCACAGGCATAATTCTTTAGCTGCACCGTTTAGATGAGTGCTGACATTGGGAAAATATGATGTACTGCTGACAGTGCAGCAAAACACAGTTCTGTGCAAAAATTAACATTAAAGCTCATTGAAAAAAAAAGAAAGAAAGAAAGATAGAGACCACACGTCTTAGAGGTGCGGTTGAACTGGGATTGAATCAGCTTTATCTACTGTATTTTAGGTTGGATGCAAAGAGATAACATAGTGTTTTGATATTAAAACTTTGAAATGAACACTTGTGTTGTCCTTTTACACTTACAGTGTTTCTGCAACAGCTCCAGCAACTGAGAGTTATTGCTGGGTTATTATATTAAGTATTTTTAATAACCACCATGAATTATAATATGGTTATTGGGAGTGGGCCACTGAGAATTATTACAAATTTGATCATCATGAAATTAAATTTATATCAGAAGAAGGGGCACACTTACATCCAAATGGTAATTAATATACATGGAACGGCTCCTAAACTTCAAACTGCACAATGTTAACTGCTAGATTCAATATGGAATAGAACGTTGTGTGTTTGTGTTTACCTTGCACCAAGCATGACCAACATCTTTTGAAAAAAAAAAAAAAAAAAAAAAAAAAAAAAATATATATATATATATATATATATATATATATATATATATACACACATATATTATTTCAGCTTCAGTGTTCTACTTCAAAATGTCATGTTTAATTTAATGTGTAATCAGCCATATCTTTGTAATTATTTGTTATATTTGTTAAACTTTAGTTTAGGGACCGATTCTCACTATTAAGTAGTTGGTTATTAGCATGCATATTGCTAGCATATTGGCTGTTTACTTATAAAGCACATATTCTGCATGACCATATTTTACATCCTTAATCCTACTCAATACCTAAACTTAGCAACTACACTATTGACTATTAATAAGCAGTAATTAGGTGTTTGCTGAGCCAAAAGTCATAGTTAATAGTTAGTTAATAGTGAGAACTGGACCTTAAAATAAAGTATGACCATTAAATTTACTGTGTGAACATTATTTCAAAGTAATCTTACAATTTTATTTTTTATTTTTTTATTTTTTTGTAGTGCAGTTCATTTTTAACAGATTTTCTGTTAAGTTTACTGCAAAAGAATAATCTCAATGGCGAAACTTTACTTGCAGTTCTGCTATGCAAGACCACAATGTATAAGCTATTGTACCTAAGTTCGATAAAGAAAGTAGCACATTCGTTGTATAAACAAAGCATAAAACAAAGTGCACAGACTAATAAATATAAAAGGCAGATGAATAGAATTGCTGTGTTTCTAGGATATCTATAAAAATTGGCTGAATACCTTCAAACTGTGTAATCTGTGTATTGAATTGGGTAATGAATACTTTCCAAAGTTTTGATTTCTGTGCCACTACCAAAATTAACAACAGGTCTTCAACTGGTTGCTTTGATTGGTCAGACATATAGACATATATACATATACATATTCATATACATATACTTAAATAGAGTCCCACCCCCCAAACTCATGTCATTGGTTGATCCTATGAATGACTCTACTCCTATGAATCCTATGAAAACAACTACTCACTGTATAGTAACACAAGTTAAACATCCTATATTCATACCATCCATTCTAAATACCATGTAAGATTAAGATAAGTATATTCCAAACAAAGAGTTTGCCAAAAGTCCCCAGAGACAACTAGTTCCAGTAGATTTATGAAGTGTGGATCCGCACACACTTCAGCAGCTGATATTGCCCACAATCCATTGCTTAGGATGACAGTTTGGTTCAGAGGAATTAAAAACATGGCGGGTATGTGTGAAGTAGAAATGCCCTGAGTGGGGCTTAAGTAATTGATAATCTGTATCTAACATCATGACAACTCTCAGGATAGTTTGGCATTGTAATGGAAAAATATAAATGCATTTCAACCAGGTGGAATGGTACTGGTACAATGCTGCTGCAGAGCAAGTACTTAGACTTGCTACTGCCAATGCATCCACTCACAAGCTGCTGTAAACATGCACAACATACTGCTACTTTGTACTGACCTGTAGCAGATCTATATGGGTGGAGCTTGGGGAGGTGGAGAATTTCTGATAGCTCACTGCAAGACTTGCTTACAAGAAACACTGAACCAAACGATTTAAAAGTTAAGCAGCAAGCTTATTGGCTGCAGAGTCAGCAGAGGTCAAGCAGCTCATGCCATGATGTGATGTCATTGTTTGCGGATGCATTAATGCAAACATTAATGCATTAGAAAAACAGATTCATTTGTCTATTAATTAGCATTCATTGTAATACAAGTCACCAGTCATCCGCCACAGCTATATACATTAAGCAGCAACATTAGGAAGCATCACTGAAACAAATTACATGCCTCGGCTTTAAGAAAGTAGAAATGACTGAGACCAGTGATGATGATGATTGGACTAGTTTAGCAGCATCTGCTTACGTCTCATATTCAAGAACTTCCTTACCAGTTACAGCTAATTATAAATAATAAAACAGTCTTATAAATGATTGCCTTTTGAGTCGTTAGTGGTTTTCCAGCGGAATGTGGGTCACATTCATTTGGCTGCTGAACACTCATTAGGAGAAAGAGTTGAGGGGAGCGATAGTTCAGACGCATGAGAAGATCTCCAGGCAAGCGTCTGTAGAGCAGACTGTTCTCAAAGACAACTTCAGCTTCATAACCTGCTGGGTATTTAAAAGATTTTCATTTTTTCACTGTGAACTTAAGTTTACTCAGGGTTTCGTCATACATTGCGTAACCATACCCTAAAAAAGGGGGGCAGCAAGGGATTTGAAAGATCTGCATTCAGGATGCTGTGTATCACAAGGGCTTTTGGAATATCCGTTTTGCAGTTAAAATATGTAAACATGAATACATGTAAACATGAAAACATGAAGTTAATTCATTATTTTAACAATTACATAATTATACAAATACTGAAAAGGAAATAAAATAAATAATATAAAAAAATATATAATGTATAAAATGTAGTATTACTATAATAGGGCTGTTATACTGTAAGTGAGCAAGACTGATTAATCTGATTTTTGAATAATATTGAGGTTAATTATTTTTGAATATTAGGTAATACATTTTGTATCATTTTTGTATAATTTTGTATTTCATTTATATTAAAGATGCAATCAATGCTATATATATATATATATATATATATATATATATATATATATATATATATATATATATATAACACTTTAACACTTTATATATAACACTTTAAATGACAATAACTGAGTTTATGAGAACTAACAGGTCAAGCATATATATATGCTTGACCTGTTGGTTCTCATAAACTCAGTTATTGTCATTTAAAGTGTTATGCCACCCAACTCCCTGCACAAAGCCAAACAAATCACACTCACAGAGCAGAGGAGAGAACATTGAACGTTTATCTCCATACCCTCACTCTGACCTTTTCCTCTGTCTGTGGCAACTGACAGATCTCTCATATCAAATGTTTCACTAAAGGTTGCTATTATTTTGGGTTGCCAGTCATCAATCAACAGAATGCAAATGTTGTGTGTCTGCTTTTTTTGATGTCCTGAATCTGAAAACGGAACAGTGATATGTGGTGGTTACTTGTTGTCAATTTCAGTTTGAGCTGTTTGTGTTTGAGTTTGAATTATTTCAAAAGAGAAACAAAAATATATGTGGGTTTTGATTAACATATAAATCTCAATTATCTCAAAACTCCTTACAGTTTCTGAAACTATGGGCCTTTTATTTCTACACACAACATAGCAAAACATGCACACGACATGCAAAACATTGTTTGTGTCCTGCAAAAGCAAACACTTCTTTTAAAACTATTTAAACTTTTTTTGTTTTAACTTGTTTACATTTTTAACATGCAAACATCACATGATGATAGCTATATACATAGGAAACTACATGGATATGACAAATGTAAAACAATTCTATCTTGTGCCATTTGCATGTTCAGTGTGCAGTGGAGTTTGTCATATATAGCACTCACATGTATATGCAAAAATACACTGTATATACTGTACATGCACAATTGATGAATTTTACTGTTGTTGACTGTAACTAAATGGGGCTGTATAATGACACTATTGGCTTGCTACCACAATATATAGTGTATAAATTGTTATAGAAATAAAGGTGACTTGGCTTTGGTATGTATATTTGCAACACATTCTTACTCCCAACTCGTCACATGTTGACACTTGGTCAGGATCCCTTTAGTGTAATTTTTTTTTTTTTTTGACATGCAGGGTCCTCCATTGCTTTAAATAAGAAATCTTTAGGGTCAATATGCTGACACGAAAGGCACTGGGAATTGTATCCTTATGATTAAATTATATTGGGTAATAGTTTTGCCATTATTGTATATATGTTGGGGTGTTTTTTTTTTTTTTTCCCCACAGTACACTAGGTATACATTTATGAGCACATAAACCAACCCCTGCCCCTAAACCAACCATTTGTCAATATAAAACATAGGATATAACAGGCAGACACAGTCACAATTTATTTAAAAAGTATTAATATCCCAAGTCTTCCAAGGCAAAACATTTGGTTTTTGAGAGAACACAATCGCCATCTCTGTCTGCCATGAAGCTCATTCTGTGTGCAGTCTGTGCACAAATTTGAAAATCACCGCCAGAAGTAGCGTTATGTCACCTTTGGTTGTGAAATGACACTGGGTCTTGTGAACGATTGTGACATGCTAAACATGTTCGGGAGTATCTTTTTAAATGTGATAATGTCATGAATCTGGCCAGTGACCTTCGGTCCGCTCACCACAAGATGTCACCCTCTCACTCCATTAACATTCACATTACACTGACTGTTGCACCACACCCTGGACTACATTCCCCATCAGCCATTGCGCTGATCACCTGCATCCAATCAGAGACTTTATTTAAGCCCTGGACTTCCTTTTACGGGTCGCCAAGTATGGACTACTTGCACTGAGCCTCGTGACATATTTCCGTTTTGAAATCGTACGGCTCAGTTATTTCGAGAATGGTCTGGCTGCAGACATGCACCTGCACTCTCAGACAACTGCACTTCCGGAAGTGACGTCACTTGCAGTCTATTTTATTTTTATTTTACTTTATTTCAGTTTATTTAATTGCATCTTAATACATTGTCATATTAAGTGTTAAAGGTTTACTACGGGAGAAAAACGCTTAAGGAGAGACTTCATATTCTCTCGTTCATATTCTGCTTCATATTCATATTCGTTCATATTCTGCTGTTCTGTGGCCACAGATTTGCAGGTCTTGTCTTTATCTCCTACATGACTTGCCAGCCCTGTACGTTATGCTAAATTAGTTTTAATCGTTTAACCACCACAGCTTCTTGTCTCCATTGGCAACGCGCAAGATTTGTGTGGATTGCAAGTGACATAGCAGGTAGCAGAGAGTGCAAGTGGTGATTGCGAGTGACATTGTAATTTAGTTTCTTTTTTCTTGTCTTCACCACCTGGCTACTGTTGTAAAATGTAAAAAAATTAAATTAAAAAAATAATAAATATATAAATTAAAGTAAAAAATAAAATAGACTGCAAATGACGTCACTTGCGGAAGTGCAGGCGTCTAAGAGTGCAGGTGCACGTCTGCAGCCAGACCCTATTGGGTTATTTCCGGTTATGTACATTTTCAGTGCGCTGTAATCATCTAGTTGACTTAAACGCCTAATAAAATTAGATTTCGCGGGATGATTTCAAATTCGGAAATGTTCAGAGATAGGAGAAGACATATTCTGATGATAACTGAGTACAGAATTGTCCTAATTCAACGGAACGTGAAGTTTTAATCCAACGTAAACTGGTGGCTAGGTATCATACGTGATTGTTCACCATTGTTCACCATCGTTGTTTTCTTTAGGTCAAACTCATTTAAAACTGTATATTCATCAGGTATGAATTATGATCAGTAAAGGAAAATACTGTTCATGAGAATGCGGCAGGTTAGTGGGGAAATATATTTATTTACTATTCAGAATGCACATACCGAAGGGAAATATATTTATAGTAACCTTTCAGCAGGTTGAATATGACTCATGTTGATGCAGAGAATATGATTAATTGTTTTTTTTGTTTTTTTTAAAGAAATACCAGCCCTAAAATGTAGTAATAATCTGCATTCTCATTAGAAACTGTCTATGTGTAGGTGCTCTGAACGCTAACCGGAAACTCCAGAGCCGTAACAAGTACAACGTGGACATAGTTGTGCAAGTACTCTATTGGATTGTTGTTAGCTGCCATACGGAGCCTCTCTGTTATTCCTTAGCCTAGTTCTAACGTGTTTCTGGCCGGTTATTCCTTGTCTAGTTCTCTGAGTTTTGTATTTCTCACCTGGTTATCTCGTTTTGTCTGTTTTGCTGCCAGCGAGATTATTTTCAGCGATTAAAATCTTATGACTTTCTCTCTTCTTCGCATGAAGATATAAAGTAGGCGTAGGGGTGGGGTTAGGTGCTCCAAAATATCTATGAAAGTACAAATTAATATAACATAATTTCTGTTTTTGCAAATCCAGGCAAACAATTAAATGTGACGCATAATGCAAACAACTAAAAGCAATGGAAGACAAAAGTGAATTAATGTCAAAAAGTGATGCCAAGGGGTCCTGACCAAGCGTCAATATGTGATGAGTTAGGAGTGAGAATGTGTTGATATTTATTATATATTTACAAAGTAAATTAGTAATAAGAAGCGCATGGGTGAAAAATGTATTTGTTTCTCAAAACACTGAGTTTAGATCTCTAAGTAATATGATTAGTTATTTACACTATAAAAATAAATGCAAGGGGCAAAAATAGTTTATTTTGTCTACAAAACATTGAGTTTTGATTTTTAGGCAAATAAACACATGATCCCTGGGTGTAGGTAATCAGTAAATAAATGTGGCATTTAAATGGCAAGTGTTTCCAAATTAAACACAAGAATGTCTGGTTTTAAATGATGAGTCTAATGTAGAGAACCATGTTTAGCATTTTGTTTTACAATTGTAAAGCAGATACTGTGCTTGCAGTTTTACAGACTCTCTCTGATTATTTGCTATTTGAGTGAATAGCTTCACTGAGTGTGACTCAAGTACAACTTTTAGTGTGTAAGCAATCTGAACAGAAGAAAAAAAAAAAAAGAAAACAACTCAAGGTCACTCAATTAACTTCTAATGTAGTTGAGAAGAAAAGCAGTAATCAATATTATTTCTTAATGTGTGGAATTCACTGCTGGGTCACAGCTCTTTAAAATTAATTCCTGCCATGGGGATGTGAAGTAGATTTGACCTTATACATCAGGGGCAAAAGTCATGGGAAGTATCTGTACTGTTCTGCTGTCATTAAAGGAAGCAGTGCTCTGATTGCCACTGGCCGGTAGTGTAATAGCAGGGTTACTGTTAACACCACTGGCATATCCTGCTGTGTCATCAACCCCTCATTTGTCATGCCGTCAATTTTCCCTTTGCTTCACAGAGGGTCAAACAAACCCTTAAGAGTACTGTAAAAAAGAGGCCATTTAAACCCTTTAACATTTGCTGGTGTCAGGAAAAAAAAAAAAAAAAAAAAAAACAGTCAATGAAAGAACATTATTGAGAGGCCTTATGGACATATGTGTTATGTTCTGGATATTTTTAGGACTGGTGAAGGGCCAGGTGTGTATATTGTAATAAATTAAAAGTGATGTAGAATATAAACAAATCTCAACAAAACTTGAGAACTGAGAGTTATCAATTTTTATTTATTTATTTTTTTTGTAATTCCTCTGGAGAGATTAATCAAATAAGACCAGACCAGTCAACTTCACAAAGCATCATTTGCAGACATGAGATTCAATTATGCTTGCAATAAGACATTCATTAGCCAAACATCAAACTAACAGCCTGTTCTGTCAACACAATGAAAACACTGTATCAATCCATGGTGAAGTAACGAGAAAGTTTAAAAGCAAAAGTTTATTGGTGAATTATTGGTAACTGACATTGCAATTTTGGTAGTTGTTGCTGGGAGGGAAAATAAAAATAAAAATAAGTGTTTGTCTATGCAGAACTCACAGTCAGGATGTGTTGCAATAATTGTTGAATGAATTAATGAATGAATGAACACATAGTTTATAGTGGAAAACTTTAAAATGACATGCCTGCTTTATTATGATAATATTTTATATTAGTGGTTGTGTATATATGCTAGTACAAGCAGTACAGTGGGCCACATAAATCGCATAAATAGTTGTATTTTTGCCCATTTTGTTGTCCACAGGCTAAAATTGTAAGTCTGATCAGTTGTACGATCACTGATCACGAGTACTCCCCTACGCAATTAACTGCATGTTTGAGGTATCTTCAGCAAAAACTGCGCAAGGCGAGTTAAAATTTAATACTTTGTTCAAATTGCATAAGCAAGAGTTGCTTGCCTTAACAAGCACCTCTAATAAAAAAGTCATATTAGGAAATGAAGTAGATATGAATACAACGACAATTTATTGGGTGAACAAAGCCTAAAGCTGAGCTGTAAAGAATAGCTCAATTAATGGGTGCCTAGAAGTCAAAGGTGGAATTAAAGAAGAAATGAGAGTTTGAAAATAAAGTATAAAATGTGGGACATGACTAAACTGATAAGGAAGCGTCAGCGAGAAACCTTCTGGAAGACTAAAAAAATCAATTGAGGTCTACAGGGAAGAAACAAAGGTTTGGAAGAAGGCATGGAAAAGATAGTCTTAACTAAATAATTAATTCCTCCATTTTTCTAACTTCTGAAAGCTTTTTCAGTACAAAAAACGGGCATAATATTACATTTTTTTTAAAGAAGTTATACTCCAATTATCTGAAGTAAGGCAAGAGCAGAGGAAAATTAAAGCAAGCAGAAGAAAAAGGCTTCCACCCAAGAACAAAAAGCATGTGAATATACGTGCTGGATGCTGTATGTTAAAGCTCTCTTTAAACTTCATTCTTTTCCATTCAGCACCTTTCACACCAACTTTTCAATTTGCTTTCATATGAAAGCAGGTCTCCAACAAGCACAAAGTTTTAGTGTGTCTAAGTATGGCCTTTGGCTTTATGCCAAGTTTTTTGATACTAGCCCTAAAACATGATTAGAAACCACAGTTCTGCTTAAACAGTTTTGCATCCAAACCGGCACACTGCAATGCCCCCAAACCGAGGACACCAGATTCCCAGCCAGCACAAGTTAGCGGAACTGCCAGCGTAATGCATTTTAAAAGCGTGAATATTTGTTGAATATTTCTGTTAGATCAAACGTGTGCAGCACAGCTGGACAAGGCCTTACACAAATATGTGTATGAAATGAGTCAGCACAGTCTATAAACATCATTGCTGATACATTTTGATAGAAGACATTCATCAAATTAGCCCATTCTTCCAAGTAGATTACTGTAGGAAAGCTTTAATTATTTTGGTGAATCAAGCAGAACTCCACAACAGGGGAGAAATAAGTTGTGTATTATTTGCAAATTATGCATAATCTGATTAAATTACAATTTGTTTGTTTTGTTTTTTTTCCCCAAAACCTAGTAAGCTGCTTGGAGGCAGTATCTAAATGTATTGTGTGTAAGGAAATTCATGTAAGATCTCTTATGATATCTCATTTGAGCCATAATGTCCTTATGCTTCATATAAAAGATGTTCCCTGAATGGATTGTGCCAAATTCTGTAAAAAATAAATCAAAAATGGCTGACTATGTGAAATAAATAAATAAATAATAAATAAATAAATCTATCTACATTGTAAAAAATAAATAGTTGAGAAAACAAAACAAAACAAAATAAAAGTAGGGCAAGTAAGACTTTTTTTAGTTTCTCTGTAAAGATAATTTGTTTAGCCAACATAAATTTGTTTGTTCATGCAATGCTGATTGTCTTATTGTGCTGATAGAAAAAGTCTTGTCAGTTGAAATACAACTGAATTACAACTGAAACAACAATTACTGTTGTTGAGGTAATTTATTATTATTATTATTATATTTATTTTTTTATGTATCAATTTTTTGTTTATTTGCAGATGCCAAACAGTGAATTGGTATAAAAACCTTAATGGATAACTTAGTCTAATATGTAGAAAACATTTTCTTTGTTTGTAAATCATCTTACAAAGCTAAGATCTCTAGCAAACAAAGGTAGTTGAACATATTCTAGGCCTCAAACCTAGACACACAAATCTCAAGAATGGTTGAAATCAACACATGTTAAAAAGATGAGCTCTTTACATCACAGTGCAAGAAACAACTAACAATAATGACAAAACAATAACAAAAAAATTAAATTAAGTCAGAAAACAGCAAAACCTCAATAATCCAATAACAGTAACTGCATAATTTATTCATGCTGCAATGCATACTGGGAACTTACAAAGCCTTAACATTTAAACAATATGATCTTCTTTGTTCAGACAACTGTGTTTGACTAGTTGGGACAACATTTGGGGTAATTTTGTTGGTCTGACAAGGGTTTTTATTTCGTTTCAAGAAAATAGCTTTTTTTTTTGTATTTGAGACTCAAAATGTTTCGTAAACTGGAAACTTTTTTACAGTGCATCTATCCGTTTAACCCAGACTCATTGGAAAAACGTGTCTGTGGCATAATTTCTACAAAATGTTACGTTGCTTCTTGCACATTCCACTTTCAAAGTGAAAATATCAGTGTGTGGTGCTGAACGCACATTAAGTTTTATTCGAAACAAAATTTTGCCAGTGTTATTAAACTGTTTATTGTACGTGTCGCAATAAAACGAGTGCTTGAGAAGAGCTAAAAGATTAATGCTCTATCACATTTGAAAATAATGTACCACCTAAACTCTAACCCAACACTAAACCTAACTGAGTGTTCACAACCCCCCAAAAATGAAATGCAACCTGAAGCAACTGTCTCATTTTATTCTGCTTCTACAAGTCTTTGAGCTCTTTAATTGTGACTTATGTTTCATATGACTCATACCCAAGTGCTCAACATCACAAGTGCATTGCTGTACCAAGTGTGCTACTGAGCAAATTACTATGTTAGAAAAGCCACAAATAGTGCACTAATTATGTGATGCACAAGTCAAAATTTATTTGTCTACAAATCATGCGCTATAGTAAACGCGTAAGGTCATAACCTAGTATTAAGGAACTATGTGAAAATAATAAATACATAAATAAATACAACATGATCTAATGATAATTCGTATGTATTTTATGTAAAATGTGGTTCTACAAAACACACATTTACTTGCGTTTTTCCAGACACTAAAACATACAATACTGACGTTTTTACAGCATCTAAACGTACTAATACTTACGCATTTTCTGCATTTAAAAGGACAATATTGACTTATTGACGACAACTAAAAACAAATCCTTATGAATATTGAAATTGCGGCATTAATTTCATTATTGTGGTTTTTATTTGTCATACCATTTACCTTAGTTTTTCAACTGCGTTATTAAATTGTTAATCATTTATTTAATATGAAATTATAACATTTAATTCTGTTTTGTGTGATTTCTGCTGCCGCTCGCTTCCAAGAACAGGAACACGCATCATAATTACAAAATGAAACAATTTTATTTGTGCGCCGTAATCCACATTTTGAGAATCCATACGATTTTGAGGAACGGACCCAAATTTAAGTCTTTATCCAGTGATCTTCATCTCCATCCCAAGCAGCGACTCCAGCAGCAACAGCAATAAACCTGTGCTGAAGTGCATTGTAAAAATTCAAATATCGCCGCATCAAGAAACACAGGAAAATCGAACGCTCATTGGCTCTCGCCTGCATTCGTCACAGATTATGACATGTTGTGATTCTGGTGAGGTGTGTTTGAATGATGCACGTGCGCCTTCACAGAGTGGATAGGGAAAATAATCTGGATAATATTTTCAGTGATTAACAATTTAAATTCTGCTTTGCACCTCACACAAACCTTATTCTGCCAGAGAGGACTGCGGCTGCATCGCATCATCATTTGTTACTGTGTTTGACATTTTTGCAATAAATAAATGATTGCGATTGCACTTATTTGTCTGTCGTGTTTTTTTTTTTTTTTTTTTTTTTTTTTTTAATTGCTGTACAGAGAGAGTTATGGTTAGGTTTAGAGGCAGGAGTGGGACTAGTGACTATAAAAAATATGTTTATTCTATATTGTTACTAAAATGGTCATTTCCCTGCATGTTTTGGTCAGTTACGTTTATATCCTTTTATATTCACTATAAAATGGTAGGTTTAGGTTTGGGGGTAGGTTAAGGGGGCTAAAAATCTAAATTGCTTATTAATAAAATTATAAAAATGCATATTTGCTTTAAAATGGGTTTAGGTTTGGGGATAGGTTAAGGGGGCTAAAAATCTAAATCGCTTATTAATAAAATTATAAAAATGCATATTTGCTTTTAAATGGGTAGGTTTAGGTTTGGGGATAGGTTAAGGGGTTAAAAATCTAAATCACTTGTTAAAATGATAAAAAGGCATTGATACGAATATCTTAATGATACAAAAGATATGTAAATATTTAACGTTTTTTTTTTTTAGCTAAAAATACGTAGCGATTTATATGTTTTAAATGTTGAAATACATCTGTACGTTTTAGCATCAATAAAAACTTACAAAAATGTACGTATAAATATCTGCATATAAACAATGAGACCCTATACATATATATATATATATATATATATATATATATATATATATATATATATATATATATATATATATATATATATATATATATATATTTATTTCTTTATTTTTTTTTTTAATAATAAAGCTTAAATAGCTTAAGGATATGCTAACACCAATCTAAACTAAAGTCAATTGCAAGTTGAGTTTCTCACTTAAGTGTCCCACTTAGAGTGTTATTTAGAGTGTTCCAAATCAGTCTCTTATTAGATTCCATGACGGCTAGAATGTTGTCTTAGAGAAGGCAGTGGTGCAGCTCACTAGGTTTTGGAACACAGCTAATGAATGATACATGAGGTTAGTAGCCCTCCTTTCAATAGGTTGCCTTCTACCTTTAGTGATTATCAGAATAACATTATACATGCATTGTTTCTGCAGGTCCAATGGGTTTACATGTCTTCACATCCCTTTTAAGTCTGTGATGTGTGTAATCTCATCTGAGGTGTGATTTCATTAAAAATGTGCTTAATAGATAGTTTGTGCCAGTGTTAAAATCTAGAGCTAGTTGCTCTGCAATGCAACAACGTTATGGGATGCTAAACAAGCGTTTTATCTGTAACTGTACAATACGAAGCCAATAAAGTCCCGAAGACTATTGAGGGCAAAAGAGCTCAAAATGAAAGTTCAGTTATATTGGCATGACCAATAAGGCTATGCCTTTATTCCTTCATAAATATTAAAATGCTTGCTGTCTCATTAGCAAGTTTGCCCTTTTCAGTGGAAACTTTGAAAAATCCCATGCTAGATAAAAGGGGGTTGGGTGTGTGGAATGATGAGAGAGTTTAGAGCAGCATCGAGTGTCCTTTATTGGCAAACAAAGCGCACACACATATACCATGGCCAAGATTTCACTTCATCTATTATACAGGGATCAAGTGTGAGACAGATTGTTTCACTGCAATGAGATGCGCCGTCACAGAAGTGACCAATAAAATGCATTTCACTTTAAGGACCTCTGAACATGCTGTTTCCTCTGTAAATGGCTGCTGAGAGTTTTAGAATCTGTGCAATACGTTGGAAAATATCGATTCTGTGCATGCACAATAATGTGACATTGGCTTCAACATAAATGGATGCAGTATGATTAGAGTTTGCAAATTCAAAATTCATGCCTTGCTTAATGAATCCTAAGAGATATATTGTATTCATATACATCTGCCAATCTGCCTTGCTAGTTTGAAAATGTGTCCAAGCCTCCATTAATTTAAAAATGTCAAGTTAAAACTAGCAATGATAACTGTTTCAGTTTCAGAAGTTACTGGAGAACTAGCAACTAAGAACTAGGCAGTCTGCTTCTCTGATATTGCTTTGTTTAAACGTAGTTCTGCCATGACAACTCTCTGAGGGATCGTATATTTATGTATTTGGTCTGCTACACTGCTGCAGCAGAGCTAGTACCAAGACTTGCTACTGCCAATACAGTACATCCACAACATGTTACTGTGAGCATGTAAGAAATACTGCACATATAACATACATGAAATAACCCCCATATAGCATACATGAATCACCTCGTAGCAGATCTATGCAAGTGGACCTGGGAAAGGTGGAGGATTTCTAAAGCAAGCTGCAAACTGCTACAACAAACACTAGTTGAGCTCTTTGGCTACCGACACAGGAGAGAACCAATCAGCTGTGCCATGTGATAATAATGCCATTATGTCAGTTTGAGTTAGACCTATCGGACTGTGCCATTTAGAGGCAAAAATTCATTTTAAGTGGTATACAACTTTAAATACAATATTGTCAGTTAATTTATCTATATTGTTATACGTAGGTATTTACACATAACATTTAGAGGCACAAAACGTACATTTTTGTACGTTTTTATTGATGCTAAAATGTACAGTTTAGACATATTTCAACATTTAAAACGTACGCATCGCTACGTATTTTTAGCTAAAAAATGCACAATATTTACATATCTTTTATATCATTAAGATATTCGTATCAATGCCTTTTTATCATTTTATCAATAAGCAATTTAGATTTTTACACCCCTTAACCCACCCCCAAACCTATAAAAAAACCTATAGTGAATATAAAAGGATATAAAACATAACTGAACAAAATATGCAGGGAAATTACCATTTTAGTAACAATGTAGAATAAAAATATTTTTTTTTTATAGTCGCTAATCCCACTCCTACCTCTAAACGTAACCATAACTCTCTCTGTACAGAAATAAAGAAAAACAGGACAAATAAGTGCAATCGCAACCATTTATTTATTGCAAAAATGTCAAATGCAGTACCAAAAAGCAGTCCAAATGATGATGTGTTGCAGCCGCAGTCCTCTCTGGCGGAATACGGAAGGTTTGTGTGAGGTGCAGAGCAGAATTTTGTTGTTAATCGCTGAAAATATTATCCAGATTATTTTCCCTATCCACTCCGAGAAGGCGCACACATCATTCAAAACACACCTCAGCAGAAACACGGTATTATGCATGGTGTGTCAGCATGTTGTAATCTGTGACGCATGCAGGCGAGAGCCAATGAGGGTTCGATTTTCCTGCCATAAAACCTGTTGTTTCTTGATGCGGCACTATTTGAATTTGTAAAATGCACTTTAGGGCGTGTTTATTGCTCTTGCTGTGGACTTGCTGCCCAAAATGGAGATGAAGATCGCCGGATAAAGGCGTGAATTTCAATATTCATAAGGATTCGTTTTTTAGGTGTCATCAGCACGGCAGTATTGTACATGTAAATGCTGAAAAATACGTAAGTATTTGTATGTTTAGATGCTGTAAAAACATCAGTATTGTATGTTTTAGTGTCTGGAAAAACCTTTTTACGTAAAATGCATACGAATTATCATGAGATCACGTTGAAATATAGTAGTCAGCATTTGAAGTCGATCAAAACCTCAGTATGCGTTCTTGTCTTGGGACAACTTTGATTTTTTGATCCACTTCAGATGTTGACTACTATAGTTCCACACAAAGCCACAACAGAACCATTACAACACACACTAGTGGTGTTTTGTTTCTGAATGATTTTGTGTTTTTGAACAAAGCAGTGGAGTAAATAATTCAACGACTCATTATAGTGACAGTCACTTGTTTCATTCCTAAAAGGAGTTAACAGTTTTGACTCACTTATAAAGTAGTTCAATGTCTTTGGGCTCTTGTTTTGTATTTTAGTTTTTATATCTGTTCAGTTCCTGTTTATTACCCCCCTTGTTTGTCTAATTGTTTCCAGCTGTGCCAACACTTAGGGGTGAGCGGGGCACAAACTAACACGGGGTTAGTTGACATTGGCTTAGTTGATAAAATATTTTAGTTTGTCGTGTATATTTTTTTCATTTCAGACAATATTTTAAGCTGTCATATGGTCATGTTACAATGCGCCCCTCCCATGTTACAATGTACCCCACCTATCGGGCATGTTGTCACTTTCCACTTCCTTTCTTTTGAGGTAAATAACGAAAAACATACACACTGTATTTATGAAACAAAGCTACATATTTGTACTAGACAAGTGTGAAAATAACGTGGATAAAAAAAAAATATATACTCTGAATCCCGCGTGGATTTACACAAACTGAGGGATTCAAAAAGTGTTAGGTTGTGCCCCACGCTAACTGTAAGTTCAAATCATCCTTTTTTCTATAAATATTTTAAAATAAATATTTTTGAAAACTACTCTACAACTCTGCATCATTGGTATTTCGACTGGACTTTTCCTGCGGGGAAAAAAAAAAAAAAAAAAAAAACATAGATTTGGAATAGCATGAGTCTGAGTAAATGATAGCAGAGGTTTCATTTTAGGTTCCCTGATTTCCCTTGACTCGACTGTCTTCAGGCCCCACAAGCTATATGAGTAAAAAAAAAAATGTCAAAAACTATATGACTGCAACCACATTTTTCGTTGACAAAAACCCCTCATAAAACAAACTGCAGATGCATTTTCTCTCTTTGTGGTCTCTCTGCTCTTACATCTGTGTGTGTCCATACTGACAGCTGAAGGCAACAAAACAACAGTGTGTGCATCTCTTTGCCTCTTACTCACACAAACATGTCTCTCTCATGGGAATCTATCTTCTCATATCAAAACAAAGGGTATTCATCAAAGGTCTGTATCCTGGCTGCCACATCAAAACAACATAAGTGATAATAAAGAGCAGAAAATAATGTTGCTGCCAACAATACAGAAAGCTTTCTGGCTTCTCTGCATAAAGCCAGTGATTTCATCTCATTTTGGTTTTCAAAACCTGCTCATAAACAAGAGATACATTGTTATTATTCCATCAACTAGTCCATCTGTACACAACACAGTAAACAAAAGGGTGGTCACTAGAGTGACTCTTCCTGCTGCAAACACTGGAAAAAAAGTGAACTTTTGTTTGTTGGTTGGTCCAGCTGTGTTTGAAAGTTTCTGTCTGCTACTTGTTACTTGTCTGTCAAGCCTGATCAGAGCAGCAAACATGTCCTATGACCACATCATTAATCAGAATGTTCAATCTTTATGGACAGAAATCCATTGTCAGAAAGGCAGAAGGTTGCATATTATTGCTAAATATCAGGAACAAACATTTGGTATGAATAAAGTTTGACAAAAAATAAATGCAATTTGAATGAATGAATGAATGAATGAAAAGTGTCAAAGAACACTGAAAAAAAAAACAAACAAAAAAACAAACAAACAAAAAAACTTGCATTCCATGTACAGGAATCCAGATACATATTTATTTGTTTGTTTGTTTGTGCATTCATTCATTCTACACATATAGAAAAGAACAACATTGAAAGATATTTACAAAAAGGCTGGTTTTATTAAATTTTCTTTCATTTTAGTCAAGGACTGTTGAAGGGAATGGTTTTATTATGTATACTATCTTCTAAACTGTAGCAATATTGTGGTGTCCATATATTTTGTGTCATATTCCCAAACCCTACAATAATAAATATAATAAAACCATGTGTTCAGTTCTGTCAGTCCTCTTTTATGTGGGTAATTCTACTACTTCATGAACCAAGAGTAACTGATTTAAGACTTGTTCACACCAAGGACAATTACCATGGGCCATATTTACTAAACAAGGCAATTTATGTATGAACACAAACCCATGAAAGCACAGATGGGAGTGGAAAGTTCTATCGATAATCTACTGACAATACACAAATGAAAGAACACAGACGCAGCCAGATCATTTCCATAATGACCATCGCAATCTACCAAAAGCAGCGCAAATTAATGTAGTGTCGCAAAAAAACAGACCAGATTATAATCAGGTGTGGGCGATCTACTAACAACACAGGTGAAAAATGGGTTAAAGGGACAATATGTAAGATTTTTGTAATAAAATGCCTAAAAACCACTTGCACGGTGTTATATATTTTATGCAGTTGTGTACTTACGTTATCTCAAAAGTTCTCAAGGATTTGTAAATTCAGAGAAATTCCAGTTTTAAATAATGACTCGTCCCTGGTCATTGTCGCCTATCAGTGATGCAATATCTGTGCTATCCTTGGTTTCCGCTTATGATACTATGGCAACACACGTGGACAAATGCGGAAGTTGTAGTTTTCCCGCATGTGGATCTACATAGAAACTTCCTATAGGCGCGTTATTTGAGCAGTTTTTCCCGTGAGCATCCACGAGTGCGTTCCACTCGTGTTCCGGAGTAGCGGAACACGAGTGGAACGCACATTCATAGAGCGGAATATTGAGCAGAGCATCACACCGCCCAGTGACAGCGGCTAGAGGAGAGTGAAACACTGCCAGTGCGGTGCCGGCGTGCCATATATAGGCCTATAGGCCAAAATGCCATTTTCGGCCGATAATTTTCATCAGCCGGAAATTTGGTGCATCCCTAGTTTTTATCAAGTCTTCTGAGCAAACCTATGGTAATGTAATAAAATACAGTATGTGCTTCACAAAAGCATTTAGCCATACTTGCAAATACGGTGGGTTCGTTCAAATTTACTTTTAGAACGACTGTTTTACACACGTAAAAATGCACATCATTAACCCACCAGATCATGACAAATAGTCACATATCAGTACAAGGCTAATATTGAATTAAATTCCATGTTTTTTGCAGTTAATTCATTTTGATGACATAAAATAGTGTTATTAAATGTACAGTTAAGTTAATAAAAAAAGTAATACATTACCTCATCCGTGAGCATGATTTGTGATAACGACATCTCCCAATGTTTCATGCTCCGTCATTGCGTCATCGAGCTTCGCCTCTGTTATTGTTTTGAAAATGCGAAACTCCTGTAAATTTTCAGAACTTTCTTGTTAGTCTAAAAATAGCTTATATTGAAGGCAATCTACCAAAATGACCAGTTGTGTAATACGCCACTTTATGATGTAGTAGTGTGGCTAAACACCACCTCCTCCTCAGAAGATCATCACCTACTTCTGTATCACTGCCTGTTTAGCCCTGCCCTCTGATTCTCACATGTAGTAGGTAAATAATAAGAGAGGCAAACAAGCAGAAACCAACTGATCAAGATGCTGCACAGAGCCAAGTTGTGGAAAAACACAGTATTTGCATTACCTTCCTTCTGATCCCAAAATTAGTAAAGAGTGGATTAACTTTGTTAAATGAAGATCCAGATCACGTCAGTAAAAATGTAGTCCTTTGTTCACTTCATTTTACTGTGGATTCATTAACAAAAAGGCACAATTTGACACAGGATTTTCAGAAAGATTGAAACTAAAAGACAATGCTGTGCCGACTATATTAGATTCGATGTTGCACCACACAAATGTGTGTAAATTTTTATTACATGGTCTCTATTGCTTTGTCTATTATTACAAACATACACAGCTGTTAGCCAGTCATAGCAGTGGCCTAGTGAGTCTACAATTCGAGTTTACTGATGAGAGGGGATCAAAACAGGACAGAAATAGCCTATTACTTAAATTATTATGTTTTGATGTAAATTGTGAAAATTATAAGTGGATGTCAGAGAACAGTACAAAATAATAATAATAAAAAAGGCAGCTCATGACCCCTTTAAGGTTTTTTTTTTTTGGCCTTAAATAATAGCACAAATACAAGTAATTTGTCTACTGAAAACCTCAGTAAATCATCTTGCATGACTTTGATTTAAAAGAGAGCTTGCGTTGGTACAAGCTGTTAGTAATCATTCTAATTCTGTGGGAACAGACACAACACAAATACAACAACAGAGATTAATAATACTGACAAAACTGCAGCTCTCATAATAAATGAATATTATTGTTTGTTGGTGTGAATTGCTATATAATTATAGTTCATTCTTCGTGTAAACAGGCCTTTATACACATTCAGAATTATATAACGTAATCAGAAAAAAAAAAGTGCAAAAAGTGTGTATTAAGGGGGGGACAACAGCTTGTCATTGGAGCAGTACACTCAAAAGGACACCTTTGTACCTTCTTTAGGGTACATAATAGTACCTTGGAGTAGTAATATGTACTCTCAAAGTAGTAATATGGTAGTTGACATGTAGTTGCAAAGTTACATATATTCAGCAGAATGTCCACTATCAGACTATCGAATTAAAGTGTTATCATTTAAGCAATTCAGGATGCAGATATTAATTGTTGCAGTACTTGCCTTAATAGCAGTAGTAGTCATGTTTTAATAAGTTTCACCTTTATGTTTTACTTATCATTGAAATTATTCATCTGTACATTTGCGCTCACTCAAACAGACTGACATCCCCATCCAGCATGTGGGGGCAGGAGAGGTCAGCGTCGATGAGCACTGTGGGATCTCTGAAGATCAGCTTATGACAATACCACGGTCTAATGCACATCATCAGAGGTCATCACGCTAGGTGCTGGATCCTACTGACTTGTTCCATTAAAGCTCAAAGAACCTCAAGTTCACCCTGCAGTAACTCCCCAGTGCCCTCTGGCATCACAAGCCAAGATACTGGTGCATGACACTAGAGGAACCAGCTTAAATACATCACATTTAGCTTTTACCTCACTTTCTGCAGTTCTATATGAAGAAATAAATATTGAACACTGTTTTGTTGCATTTACGGTGAAAATTGATGCGATGAAGTCGATTTTAGATGACATTCATACGGCAGACATACTTCCTGTCTTGAAATATATTGAAAAAAGTAATGAAATGGCAAAAAGCAGACTCATAAATATCATCTGCCTCCCAGAGCACTGAATCAGACAGCTGCAGATTCAATAACTGCACTAGTTCATAGTTTGTATGATGCCTGGCTCTCTGAGGGATTCTCCCAAGACAGCGGGAAACACTAGTGGGTTCAAAAGAGCCGAAATGGCTCCATGTTTCTTGGAAAGTGACAGACCCCTTCAGACATAGGGGAGTCACTTACCATATAATCAGATTGCTTTCCTTTCCATAGAAACTCAGTACCTTTACTTCAGAGTGAATATTAGATTAGTCAGCTAGATAAAATAGCATTGGAAAATTCAACCGCTGAGTACTTATCCACCCTCTGTTCTTTGAGAATTAAGCACTAGTCATGATGGATAGAAGTTGGGACTCATCTAGGAATTTGTATGTGGACATCCTATTCTAATTAATGGATATGGCTTTTTGACCTATGCTGTTAATACAAGGTCAAGCAAGATTGTTGTCCTTTCATATTTAAAGTCTGCAACAAGAAGCCCCAGACCTCACTGAACTTGAAGAATGTGTCCATCGCCAAGAAACTGAGTGCCTAGGGCAAGGATCTTCTGTCTTGTAGTGTGTGTTTGACCTCAGTTAAATATTTCAGTAGAATGACGGCACCAAAGGGCTCGGTGACAATTAACATGCACTGTCATAGGATACAACCAGTAAATTGGTTTGCCGGTGTGGTAGAACTTGACTTACCTGCAGAAGAAAATCCAGATCTGAACCTCAATGCAACCTAAAATGCACACATTTTGATGCAGTGGAAAGGCAGATGAGAACCAGACCTCATTGCCCAACATATGTGACCTCACTGATGCTCTTGTGACTGAAAGGGAGATCAAACATGAAGTGGGCTCTTTGCACTTTATCATACTTTTAAGAGTTATAGAAATAGATACTTTAAAAGAATATACTTCAGTGTAAACTGAATGTTTTCATACACTTAATTGCATGTTAATTGCATGTTAAATGTATTATAGTTTACATTTTTAATAAATGCCTTAAGTATTTTCATTGCAATTAAGTCATTTCAAAATTACTTCTATTGTCTTTGAGATATGATTAAAATGTATTGCTGAATGCACTGACCACAGCATTTGTGGTAAATTAAAATATACTTTAATGTTGTTTCTAACTAAACTTGCATGCAATATATTGGGATTCATTTGTAATTACACACTGGTAATGAAGAAGTTGCATTTCAGTACAAGGCCACAAGTGAACTTAAAGAGTGTGTGCTTTTATTATGACTATGCTTTGATGTGTTGACTAACATACCAAAGCAAGTACTTGATTTAAATAATCAACTCCTATGATAAATGAATTAACTCCAAATGTGCTGTTTATTAATAGTTAGCATGGTAGTTGTTAAGTAAACTATGTGACTAATAAATACTAACAAACAGCCTATATGCTAGTAAAACACATGCAAGTTAATAGTGAGAACTGGTCCTTAAAATGTAGTGTTATTCTTTTAAAGATTTATAATTAAGTAACTTCTGCACAATTTTGAAATGTGTTAATACAAATTTATCCATCAGTCTTTTGGGAAATGGTCATTTTTATATAACAGTGTTTAAGTTTTCATCAAGTGTGAAATTTATTTTTATCTGTTCACAAAAGAAGCTCAATTTTTTCTAAACTAGATCCGCATAATTTGTTCTTTATCCCAACAAAAACTCACCAGGAGCTCTCAAAGGCTGTGAATTAGTATGGTCTTGGATTCCAACACACGTGTTTCACTGGGACTCAGAGATGGCTTTAGTGTTTGTTTATCAACGGCAGGGGGTTTTCAGTTACAGCCATGCAGTGATATTTTGATTTCATAGCCACCCAACAATATCTCTGCTGGCAAAAGCACCACATCCACTCCCAGTGGACCAGTGACTGTGAGGTCTGATGATAGTACTACTATTTCAAACAAAGGGCCTTTTAGTTGACGTTTGGATGTAATTTAAGTTTATGGTAGTATGTGTCATTTTTACATTATTTAAAGGGATAGTTTACCCAAGAATGAAAATGTTGGTAACCAAACAGTGATGGTAGCCATAGTATAGACAAAATACTATGTAAGTCAATGGCTACCATTGGTTACATCAACTGTTTGGTTACCAACATTATTCAAAATATTTTCTTTTGTGTTGAGCAGAAGAAAGAAACATACAGGTTGAGGGTGAGAACATGGTGACAGAATTTTCATTTTTGGGTGAACTATCCCTTTAATGTATCATGCACAGTTGCTCGTCATGTAAAGATTTTGGCATGTAATTTCAAACTGATGGTCTTACAACTTGCCTTTTTCTCGTCAGAGCAATAAAGTCTGTTCCTTTAACGGCTTTTTGTAATTGTATTCAACTATCTCTCTGGATCCCTTGTGTACTGAGAACAATCTGAAACGCAGACCTTGTCAGCTTGATGGATTGATTCACTCTTGGGCGGTGTTGGAAACAAGACTCTCTCTCTTCTTGGCTTGAAATCTCTCAACTGACAATTTCTGTGTGAATTCTCACAGTCTATAAATGATGTTGTCCTTTATACCCTTTGTTACCTGAGAAATGGAAGAAGTCCAGCCTCATCTGAAAGGAAAATGTGTTCTATCTGTTAGATTCAATCGGTGACCTGTAAAATGGACTGTCCTTAGTGAACAAAGGAATTAGACAAATTATAACTCCTCAGTAAAAATTGCTGGTGTCAATGTGCTAATATATCACTAGATTTCTAGAATATTAAATATATTTGGTCACACTTTATTTTAAAGTCAAGGACTTACTAATAACTAACTATTAAATATGCCTTTCATCTCATTAAACTCCTTTTACCTTTATTTATTTACATACCTAACTAACTCCTAACTGATTCATATTAGTTAGTGTGAGATCTATTTTTGTATGGTTATTTTGTCTTTATGTAAATGGAGGTAATTTTGTTATTGTTACTGGGATTTGGTAGTGTTATCGTATGTGTAGGTGTTGTATGTGCGGGTGAAGCATGTGCAGTGGTATGTGTGCAACAAGCTTCAACACATGGTGTTCATAACCACATGAGCACTGACAAATAAAAGTCAGAAAAAAAAAAAATCATATCTTTGTGTATGCCTGCATTATTCTCGTGGATCCATTTACAAGAGACTGGAGAAGTATGGGCTCTGACATGTACTTAAGCGTCACGCTGGTAACTGGACCTCAAGTAATATTGATACATTAATACAAAATAATTTACATTTGTTATTTAATGAATGTATCAAGGCTGCACAACTACCATGTAGAACAGGGCAGGACTGGGACAAATTTTCAGGCCGGTGAAATCTCACACTCATCCAGGCCATCCCATACACCCACAACAAATTCTGAAACCACCTATATTTTGTATGGCCATCACATGACACACACAAAAAAAATAAAAAAATAAAAAAAATAAATAAAAATTCAAAACCTAATAAATTAAACAAAGCAATTAAAGGTTCTCTCTTGAACTGCACCTTTATTTCCATTTTTCTTTTCAGTCTCTTTATTTTCCATGATATCTCTCTGCATCTCACTCAGTGGGTTTACTTTTTTTCCCCACCAATTTTCTTGTACCCGTCCCCCCCCCCCATTAGCCATCTACTGTTATAAACAGAACTGTCCCCACCTTCTTGCAAAACAGCCACCTCATTGTATTCTATTTTAGTCCAATTTAAAGTATCATATTATAACCATGTGTTGTTTTATCGTAAATTTACTTAAATACTATACATTTAGTAAAATTATATTTTCTAAATTGCCTAAGTGTCAAAAATAGTACAATAATTACATTATGACAATATATTTAAATAAAAATTCTTATTCTGAACATGTTATTGTCACGTTGTTGCGAGACCAGAAACAGAGATTAAGTGCAAACCAACAGGGAGTGTTATTGACAGAGATGATATTCTGGAGCACAAGTAAGAGTTGAGCAAATAGAATGCTTATCTGAATGTTCATGCACAAATTGAGTTGATGTAATGAGTCCGTAGAGAAATGAGATGAGGAATCCAGGTAGTTCACAGGAGAGTCCAGTTGTGAGAACAAGGAGAGGTCTGGAGCTAACATCAGGGTGTGAACAGTAGACCAGACAATGAGATACTGAATGCAGAGGGTTTATATAGGGAGGGGCAAATTGGAATCAGGTGATGGCAATCAGTACTCGGGTGATTGGGATTGGGTGTGCTGTGACGTAGATGATGGGAGTGGCTGTGGTGAATGCCTGACAGTTATTGCTTTTCATGAGTCATATTTTTCTCTTATTAAAATTAACCATGTTTTTTTGGTGGATTGATTACAATCTGTTTTAATTCACAGAGCTAACAGACTAACCGATTCATGATTTTGAGATTCGTAATCGAATGGTGAGCCAAAGTAAACTAAACTAAACTAAAACTAAAGTAACTAGCCTGGTTTGAAAATGTAAGAAGTAGAAAGTACAGATATTTGTGTAAAAATGTAAGGAGTAAAAGTAAAACGTAGTCAGAAAAATAAATAGTTAAGTAAAGTACTGATACCAGAAAAATCTACTTAAGTACATAATGAAGAATTTGTACTTAGTTACTTCCCATCTCTGGTAATATGCATGCAAATAAGCAACTAGTTAATAGTAGAAACTGGTCTCTATACTAAACTGTTACCATACATTTTTTTTTTATTTTTATAATCAAAAATTCATGTACTATACTATAATCAAAAAAATATATATATATATATATATATATATATATATATATATATATAATTCTAAATTCTGTCATCATCATTCACCCTCATGCCTCTGAAATTGATTTCTCTCTCCCTCAAGGTTTGAAGTTATTGATGTGTCACCATATTTGAAATAGGCTTTGTATGAGCTGATCAATGAATTACCACTTAAATGTCACTCTGTTCAAAAAAAAAAAAGGCTTGAATCTATTATGAAGACTTGGATTAAACCATAGGAGGCTACCTTATGTACGCTGGGGAGAATATTATTTTGAGAATAATATTCTCAATGCTATTACTTAACACCACCAAATCAACTTTATTTATTTATTTATTTATTTATATTTCGTGTTATGAGTTAAAGCAAGTAGAAATAGCCATTTAAGGTAACAATCGCAGGTTATTACATTTTACAGTGTACATTTTTGGAGTTTAACATTTTTGGATCCATTTTTGGATTTTTGGACAAAAAGAGCTGAAATATTCTTTAAATATCTTACTTTGTGTTCCCAGAGAGAGAACATGAATACAGCACATTGATGAAAAAATAATGACTGAATTTTTATAAAATAATCAGAAGACTTCAATATAATAAATAAAATTGTTATTATTCTGTTATTACACTTTCCACAGACTTAAAGTCAGCTTGAAATAAAAATGTCGTAACTCAGTATTCTAGAGAAAACAACAGACTTCTCACAGACTTCTCCAGTCATTTAATCCACTTAAACCAAGCTTGCATTCATTTTTGAGATGCCCACTCTTCACATCTTGAAATCAAATCAGCAACCAATGAAAAGAACCAAGTCCCCATCCTACTCTTTCTTTCTTTCTTTCTTTCTTTCTTTCTTTCTTTTCAACAGTCAGTTTTTCAGTGACTGGAGTTTTCTCTTGCTTTGAGTTCACTTTAAGGTCTACAAATCGATAGAAGTCTTTGAGTAAAACTTATAAAAGAGGTCATGTCAACAATCCCAAACAAATCAGCACTAAGACTTCTCCTATTCATTGTGAAGTGTTTTCTGCTGTAATCCAAATGAAATAATCCAGTCCCTGAGCTGTTAGGGCAGCGTGGAGAGAGTGGGGAAGGTATTGAGGTATAAGCAGTAATTCCAGGCGGGACTGTAGCCCAGTGCCACTGTGGTCAATTAAAGCAAACCACAGCATCCCAGGCTGTTGTGTGAAGATCCCAGCTCACATCACAACCCTCCCTCAACACAGCCAAAGGTAACAGGAAAAAAAAACAAAACAAAACAAAAAACAGTGCAGTGGATACAGTAACAAAAGGCCCTAAGGTAATAAAGCAGACAACACATATTGTCTTTGCCATGAAACTATGTCTATATACGACCTAAATTTAGTAATTTCTCTCTAATTTCACAACATTTTCCATTAGAGCACTATAGTTTGATAGAAATTGCATATCTCTGTTGTACTGCTATTTTGGGATTTGATGTATGACAAAAGATCCAAACAAGAGTTTAATTTCTACCTCCTTTGCTGCTTATCTGCATTGCCAAAGACATTTCGTTTGTATCATTTAAATCAGTAAGGAGTCTAATCTTTGAACCTTTGCATTAATGTGCTCTCTATTTGAAGTATTTTAGATTTATAATTAAGATTTCACAAATCATGTGGAAGTTTTGCAGTCCTTTTTCTTTTTTTGCTCATCTGTAAAGCAATGCGCAGTGCATCAATAACTCTGCAAATAAGCGTTTCGCTGACCAGCTTGTTGTCTTGCAGTATAATGAATTGGTTTCACTCTCTCTCGGGTCCTGAAAACAAGCAAAACAAACCCCACACTGCTTCCTTGCAGGACTACGTTAGATTCACCACAAGAGTTTGCAGGATACAAGGTCTCAGAGATGAAAATCAATACGTGCTAAGGCCCAGGACGGGTACCTTTTCGAGGGGTTACGTTATTATCGATACAACAAAACAACATGAGCCTGGGTCTTCACTTACTGCTGGATTGCCTTTTATGAATGCTGCCTTCATGTGGCCATTGAATTGTGATGTGGTGAAATGATGTGCTCTGTGAAAAACTAGTGATGCTAAAGGGATAGTTCATACACACATGAAAGAAAATTCTATCATTGTTTACTCACCATCATGAGTTACTAGACTGAGTTGGAAAAACTTGGACTTTTTCATGTTAGTTGCTACCCAGGCTCTCTGGAAATACAGGCCTCTATCTACATTTCTGCAAAACTCAAAATCACTAGAGTTTCCTGTTGAAATGAGCAATAGAGGCAGTAAAACGCTGACACATTAAGTATGATTTACAGGGCTAGAGTTTGGATTAAGAATGCCTCATTTTTGCACAGTTCTTTGCAGAATTTTATGTGATGACTTCAAAACAATTTTAACATGCCATGAAATTTGAAAACTGATACTTTGAACATTAGCATTACATAAACAGTTTCACGTGTATGTGTTTTCTAGTGTGGTATGTGTGCTTGGTAGCTCACCCATTACAATGTTGCACTTGTGAGGTAAAGTGCTCCTGTATAAATCCAGTAAAACTACGATTCGACAAAATAGCTCAAACCCGCATAGGAGGAAGTTAAAATAGCATGGTTGCATTTGTTAAAAGAGAAGTCCACATCCAGAACAACAATTTACAGATAATTGTACTCACCCCCATGTCATCCAAGATGTTCATGTCTTTCTTCGTAAAGAAATTGTGTTTTTTGAGGAAAACATTTAAGGATTTTCTCCATAAAATGGACTGATATGGTGCCCCGAGTTTGAACTGCCAAAATACAGTTTAAATGCAGCTTCAAGCAATCCCAGCTGAAACGATCAGTTATTTTAATTAAAAAAATACAATTTAAATACGTTTTAATCTCAAACACTCGTCTTGTCTTGATCTCCCTGAGCTCTCTGTATTCTGCCTCAAGACAGTTTGGGTATGTCGAAAAACTCCAGTCGTATTTTCTCCCTCAAATGAACATGCATTTTGAAGTTGAGGGAGAACATGAGATGGAAGTAACTGTCATGAACCGGAAAAAAACAGAGGTCGGGAAGAACAAGACGAGACGAGTGTTTGACATTAAAAAGTCAATCAATCACGTTTATTTATACAGCACTTTTTAACAAAACAGGTTGTATCAAAACAACTTTACAGTATTAAATAGGACAATAGTGTGTCAATAATGCGAAAGTTCCATGTTGCAGCAAAGTCAGATTGCAGAGGACTCATCTGGTTTCTGTGGTCTTGCGCCGACGGCCGCCTAGGTAATAAGTTCCTCATTGATTGTCTGTCTCTATAGCTCATGTAGTTGACATGGTCCCCGCTGACATTCAGGGATGTAGAGGTCGTCTCTAGGTGCTGATCCACCATCTGGGCTGGGTACGGACTGGATCCAGGGGACTGGAGTGACCATCTGATCCGGATAAAGACTGGATCTGGTGGTGTGATGAGGAGTCTGAGGCAGTCGGATCCATATGCAGGCAGTTTATTAGACAAATCGTGGTCAGACAGGCGAGATCGGTAACAGCAAACAGAGCAATGTAGAGCAGACAACACTCAGTGCGATAAACAGGCCTACGGTCAGGGCAGGCAGCAGGAATCACAAACGGTATAAACAATCCAATGGTCAGGGCAGGCAGCAGGAATCACAAACGGTATAAACAGTCCAGGTAATAAACAGTAGATCCACAGAATGATAAACGCTCAGAATTGCAGCCGGGGCAAACAAGACTTTGCGAGGATCCCGAGCGAACCTCCCGCTTATAAAGGTGAGATAATGAGCAACACCTGGGCCGGCGATCAGTCCTAGGTACGTGAATCAAATGAGTCCGGGTAGGAACGTTAAAACTTGGGCGAAGGTTCCCGCTGATGCCGGTCAGAGAGAGCCACTGAGGAGCGGCGCACGACAGGTGGCTACCGTGGCCTCGGAAAAAGAAAGAAACAGACTAAAATTAGCATAACTGCCATTCTTCTTACGATGCAACAAGTATATCAAGTGTTATGGGAAGTGTTCCCGGTTCCGGATGACCTAATTAATGCAGCCTAACAATCCTTTAATGGATTTGGATTATAGAAATTATGTGTAGGCCAAGTTAAAGAGATGGGTCTTCAATCTAGATTTCTAGTGTGTCTGTCAGGGATCATGCCTTGTCTGTATTGTCTTTTTTTCATGTTTCTATGTTTGTGTTGTGTCTGAGCACATGGCTCTGTCTTTGTTCTTGTCCTGCCTCCTTGTTTCCTGTCACCACGCCCCCTTGTTTAGTTCTCATTTGTCTAAGTGTTCTCACCTGTTCCTCATGTTCTCTGCTCCTTTATGTTTTCTTCCTTTCCCTCTTGTTTTGCCAGTTCGTTGTACAACTTCACTGTGTTTGCTAGTTTGTCTCTCTAATAGTCAGTAGTGTTTAGTTTTTGTTGCTTTGCATCCCTGTGTTTTGTCCTGTCTAATCCTGTCTTGCAGGCTGAGCTCCTGATCGGCCCGCTTATCTGCCACACAGCAAGACCTGAGCTGTGAGAGCACACGTGTGGAGTGATTGAGCCCTGTGTTCCTGTCAGGACATCACTGCTAACTTCAGGCCTCCAGCTGCGCTGCCTTCTCTGCTCTCTAGCCTTCTGCCACCCTGAGCTGGACTCAGCACCCACTGTCCTTCAGGCTGCTAGCCCCTGTGCCTCGTTGTTACCTACTGTTTGGATTGTGTTCACCACTCCCCTCCTCACCACTTCTCGTGTCCCGTCAGTCATTTGTCAATAAACCTGATAACACTCTTTCTGCTTTTGAGTCCTCCTTCAGATATCCTGACAGTGTCTGCCTCCTGAACAGTGTTAGGAAGATTGTTCCAGAGTTTGGGCGCTAAATAAGAAAATGATCTGCCGCCAGCAGTTAATTTTGATATTCTAGGCATTATCAAATTGCCTAGTTTTAAGAATGCAGCAGACGTGAATGACTATAATGTGATTAGAGCTTGCTCTAAGTACTGAGGAGCTGAACCATTCAGGGCTTTATAAGTAATTAGCAAGATTTTAAAATCTATACAATGTTTAATAGGGAGCCAGTGCAGTGTTGACAGAACCGGGCTAATATAGTCATACTTTCTGGTTCTAGTAGGAACTCTAGCTGCTGCATTTTGGACCAGCTGAAGTTTGTTTAACTGCCTTTAAAAGTATATAAATTGTATTAATTTTATGAAAATAACACTAGATAAGACCCTTCTTCCTCAGCTGGGATCATTTACAACCACATTTGGGATCGTTTGAAGCTGCATTTAAACTGCATTTTGGAAGTTCAAACTTGGGGCACCATATCAGTCTATTATATAGAGAAAAAAAATGTTTTCCTCAAAAAACATAATTTCTTTACGACTGAAGAAAGAAAGACATGAACATCTTGGATGACAAGGGGGTGAGTACATTATCTGTAAATTGTTGTTCTGGAAGTGGACTTCTCCTTTAACAATATCAGGTATGTTTTGGGTTGGGTCTGGAATTGCCAAAATACCTGAAGCAACATAATAAAAATGCAGCAATACATGCTTGTACCAATAAATGTAAAAAAAAATAGCATACTTGTAATAAAAATGTGGCCACTTTAAACCTGGAAAGTGATGACTGGTCATGAGACATGTGAGAATTATTATAGATTGCTGTTCATAATGACAGGGGAAATGGAAAAAAAAAAAAAAATATATATATATATATATATATATATATATACAGGGGTTGGACAATGAAACTGAAACACTGGCCAATATAGTGTTGGAGGTTTCATGGCTATATTTATGCAGCCTGGTGGCCAGTCTTTACTGATCGCACATTCCACCAATAAGAGCAGAGTGTGAAGGTTGACTTTGTGCACCCAATAGCTCAAACATTGTACCCTGAAGGTGGTGCCGTGTATTAGGATGATAATGCACCAATACACACAGCAAGACTGGTGACAAGAGTGATTTGATGAACATGAAAGTAAAGTTAAACATCTCCCATGGCCTGCACAGTCACCAGATCTGAATATTATTGAGCCACTTTGGGGTGTTTTGGAGGAGCGAGTCAGGAAATGTTTTCATACACCAACATCACATAGTGACCTGGCCACTGTTCTGCGAAAGGAATGGCTCAAAATCCTTCTGGCTACTGTGCAGGACTTGTATTTGTCATTCCCAAGATGAAATAATGCTGTATTGGCTGCAAAAGGAGGCCAAACAGCATACTAATTGTGGTCTAAACCCAGGTGTTTCAGTTTCACTGCCCAACCCCTGTATATATATATATATATATATATATATATATTCCCAGCAGTATATCCATGTCTTAAATTAACAGCTTGTTTAACAGACATTCCGTATTAGCACACTAAAGCAAATTATATAAAATTATATATATATATATATATATATATATATATATATATATATATATATATATATATATATATATATATATATATATTTGCACAGCCAATTTCAAAAAGTGCAATTTCCAATCTCCTTTGCACTTTGTTTATTCCCAGAACTCACTGAGAGCTCTGAAGACTGCCTTTAAAGTAGTCTTGTTAATTCGAACATGTACAGTATGTTGCACTGGTGGGAGTCAGAAAAGGTTTTAGTGTTTGTTTACAAAGCGCAAAAAGTTTTCAGTCACAACTGTGCAATGGAATTTCGATTTCTACATAGCTACCCAACAGTCTCTGGGCTCCACCTCATCCTTTCCCAGAAGACCTCAGAGTGCGGGTGAACATAAGCTTTAGCTCCTGTCTGGGGACATAGGATGAGAAGGTTTTCCTCTCTAATTGCCTACTGTTTCAGGGCCAACCAATGAATGAGTACAGGTGCAATCATGCAGGAACCACCAAAAATCTATGAGCATATATGTTCAGGTGTACACACACAGGAATTTACACACATCTCTAGACATTTGCAAACAGACACTCTCCAAAATTGGGTATTTTTTACCCTTAAGTCTACAGCCAGTGCATTATCAATTCCACAGATATGAATTTCTCTTGGGGATCAGATGTTGACCTTGAACGCATATCTCTCATTTTCAATTTCTTGCTCACTTTGCTGCCCTTCAAATAAAGCCTGGAATAAATTATGCTTTTCATTTGTAATGAAGAATATGATCACTCTGGTGATTTTACAGACCTCCGGTGTGAATGTGATTTCCTAGATGAAAAATGAGGCATGAAATAAAAGATCACTTTCAATATAAGAAGATATGAAACTACCGAAAACATATTCATGCTATAACTTTCTTGTGAATTCACTCATAAGAGTGATTATACATTAGCAGCATATTATGTAGTTCCTAGTTATTAATATCCTCACTGAACTTGATGGACAGTATTTGTCATGTGCTGAACCCAGCTGAAATTACTGTTTTGAGGCATCAAATACTGAAAGAAATTTGTTTATGACCTCTAAGCAGCATTAGTGATGACATTTTTCCCTGTTTTCGATAGTAAATGCACAGGGGCTGATTAGAGAGTCCTGAAGTTATAGCAGCACTTACATAAGTACTGCAATTGAAATCCACTTAGGAGGAAGAAGTCTGGCCAGTGGTTTTAAGCAGTTATGGTGCTCTAAACCAAGTGTTCTAGAGGCACATTAGATTACTGTCTGATTACTGTGGTGCTTGTCTGTTGGACTTGATTGATATACAGTAGGTGTGCAGTTGACTCTCAACAAAAGTCTGATCCTCTGCAAGCTTGTTCTAGCCAAGAATCGCCGACGCACACAGGAAGAGGGCTTCTGTCCTGCATGTAAAAGCAAATAACATTTTTTTTTCTTCAGTATAAAGAACTGTTTGTGCAAAGTAAAGGTCACATGAAAGGTTCCTCATGATACCACTGATGCCAATAAAGAACCTGCCTCAGATATGCCAAAAACAAAACTACACATTGTTCTAATAGTAGAAAGCACAAACCTTATCAAATTATGTTAATGCTATAGATATTCCTCTGGTGTTCTAATTGTAGCAGGATGGTACGTTATGAACACCACTGTAAGAAACTGGCTTTGCAATTCACAGTACTTAACAGGCAGCAAGTTTACAAGTAACTTACTGTAAAAATATATACAAATATTTACAATATTTGTCTTACTGTAGAATAAATAACCATATTTGCACTGTTTTCATTTACAGTGGCAACCATGTAACTGGTTAGTAAAACTCACTTCAAACATGGGTCGGCAAAAACACGGTTGCACTATATGTCAGTGTGCTAACCACTAGACCATCAGTACCGACAGGTTCCACTGCTGTTTAGTCCTGTTAATTCAGCCCAAATAAATAAATAAATGATTTAAATATGAATATTCATTTATCAACAGTCACAGTGAACAGCTCATCATTATAACAAGCTTCATTACTTATTGCTAGATGTGTTGAAAACAATAAAATCATCATGACCTTCTGGACTTTTTTTTTTTTTTTTTTTTTCATTTTATTAAATAATCCATTTGCTTCCTGTATTCTTTATTAAAACTGAAAGTGTAATCTGAATTACAGTGAGGTCAAATTAAATGCAGTCATTGGAAGCCCAGCAGCCAGTGTACTGTGTTTTCCTTCTCTATCCCACTGGCGGAGTTTCAGAAACCCTGTATGGAAGTACGATGAAATCACATTTTGATAGAATGATTAAAAGTTTGTATGAAGCAGTATAATGGGTAAAACAACTGGAAGTGAATGGCACCATAAGCCAAACACATTGAAGTTAGAAATGGTCATTATATGGAGAAAAATCCTGAAATGTTTTCCTCAAAAAACA
This sequence comes from Labeo rohita, assembly GCF_022985175.1. NCBI lineage: Eukaryota > Metazoa > Chordata > Actinopteri > Cypriniformes > Cyprinidae > Labeo > Labeo rohita. The sequence goes on along the minus strand of NC_066882.1, from coordinate 28,649,679 downwards.
CAATTTCTTTATGACTGAAGAAAGAAAGACATGAACATCGTGGATGACAAGGGGGTGAGTACATTATTTGTAAATTGTTGTTCTGGAAGTAGACTTCTCCTTTAACTGCGTAAATTATAGTGTTAATAATATTAAGGCACTGGGATTGATTTCCAGAAATGCAAGGGCAATTAAAATGAATATCCCAAATGCAATTGCCAATTAACCTTCTGAGCCTTTTCATTTTTGGTTCACACTTGGTCCCTTCAAGGTTAAAACTGACCAAAGCCTAGAAATGTAACTTTATTATTATTATTATTATTATGGGGTAGGGGGCTATGCAATATCTATACTTTTTTTTGAGGAACAAATCAAACATTTACAACATATTACACCGATACGTGGGCCATATTGCCACATGGTGTCACATCTGTGCTTGTGAAGTTAACACAAGATTATGCAATAAGACAGCCTTAGAAGCTTTTCTGTGAAATTTAAACAGTAAAATGTTTGGAAAAATGAACTCTATTCTTAAAACCGCAAAAATGTAAAACCTTTATAGTTTCTGAGATACAAACCTTGTGACAGCTTTTCTGTGTGACAACCATCTGCCAAATCTCAAGATGTGGGCTGTCAGAATCTCTTCTTCTACATTCAACCTTTGCCAACACAAGAAAAACATCAAAATATAAATTTTATTTGATGATCTGCAAGACAAGCTCTGTCCAGCCTTCGCTTTAGAACACTCTATTAAATGTGGATATAAAAACAACCCAAATATAACTTGATATAAAATCAGGCAATGCTGACGAAAAATGTAAAATAACACAATTCAAACATCTCCTCTGTATTTGCAACAAACATTAATAAAATCAAGTCTATTTTGAACTGTTCTGTAATCCTGCACAGCCAACTAGATTAACGTGTGTTCTGTATTAGTTTTCGCCTCAGCCAAGATATTGTATTTACAGTTTCGGAAGGGAATAGATACAGCTCCCCTTGCCCGAATAGTTAATTGTCTGTCCAGCAGGGTATTTTATCACACTGTTTGCTGTTCAGCACTCGCCCATAGTTTTAGAGTACTCTTTCAATCTCAGAGGTAATAAAAATGGCACTCAGCCCTTTCCAACAATCAATTACCCAAAGACGCAGAAAGTTGTGAGATTTACCATTCTCAGAGCCCCTCATAAACCCGCTGTAAAGGCAGCGCACAGAGCTGATGATTCAGTCTTCGTTCGGCTACAAAGCTGAGAGAGAATATTGGCTGATTAAGTAGATGAAATAGTTAGCATTTTGAAAGGGAACGGCTGTGCAGAAGACAATGATATCTCACTCCCATTACCCGTGGAAGAGAACGGCCTCTAATAAAAAGGACTCTTGCATTTATATAGTCCCGTTAGTTGTTCCTCAATTAGACATCTCAGTGAAGTACACTATATATTGCTCTGTGCTGTAATTTCACATTCCATAAAGCACGGCACTAAGGAGCATGCCGCTTTTTTCCGTTTTCTTTCCATTCCTCACATAACGAACGCTCTGTCTTCGTTACATTTCCACTTACCTGAAGCAGAGTTGTGTAAAATAGGTTGAAGCTCACTACCCTTTATTTGCCACCTTATTCTGCATGTAAACGTTAAGAGATCGAAAAACAGGATCCACTGAGAATAAAACAGTTGGTATCTGGTGGCCCATGTAATTGAGAAAGACATTATAACCGCTTAACAATCTTCTCAATCACACAGACATCTAATCCATCTAATCCATCCGCAGGCTCCTGTTGTTTCAATGGAACGCTCTTCCTAAAATGGGATACAAAGACGTCAGGTTCCCACTTTATTGCTTTATTAATTTAAATGAGATTGGCGGTTAAGGGCATTTCACATGATTCACACCGATGTTGTCAAATGCATTGAAACCTATGAAGCAAAGCGCCAGCAACAACATTGTGTGCCAGTCAAGCGCAAGGAAGTCTATAATACCTGACTTTCCGTTCGCAGGTGCGTTCATTAAAGAATTACAGGAGAATCAAATGTTTTAATTAAGCATGGTATTATAAAGGTTGAGCATACAATTCTGTTAAAAGAAAAACTGTCGATGAAGAGCAAACAAAGTTTGTCAGAGAATAGGCTACTGCCTATTTATCCACTTAAGTGACAGGTTTTGAAACCAAACTACGTTTACAATATCAAGTAGCATATTGGACTGTAAGTGGATGGCACCACTTCTCACATTGAATTCACAAATGTCCACACCCAGGCATATGGTAAAAATAAGGTGGATGAGACATGGAATGAATGTCTTAATGTCTCAATAAATGCTTGACATAGGCTGATCCAATTTAAGGTAGTGCACCGATTATATTTCCAAAATTAGGCTAAATAAAATATACAACCCTTATTTCTATAATATGTGACACATCTAATGTAACAGAGGGCTTCAGAATGCATTGCATACGTTCTGGTTTTGTCCTGACTTGATTTTTGGTGTACTTTGCACTTTTTTAAAAGGCTTTTTGTAAGGTTGTGAAGTTTGATCACAGTCTAGCACCTTTTCAAGCTCTCAGCAGCAATCAGTGTTGCTGGGTATGACCCTTGCAAAAAAAAAAAAAAAAAAAAAAAAAAAAAAAAAAAACATTCCAAGCTCTTTAAGCCCAAACTACATTGTTGACTCCAAGCTGTATGGCAAGCCCATATATGCAAATATGTTCATTTGCAAAAACAGATATCCGTTCTTAACAATTTTCAAAAATCATGTTTCTATTTATTTATTTATTTATTTATTAATTATTCGTATGGTGCATTCCAGTTAATCTCAATCAAACTGCAGTTGGGTTATTTTGATACAAAGTAAAAATAACTAAAAAATTCAGATAACAAACACAATAAAAAACATACTAATAATAATAAATAAAACATGATAAATAAACTCTTCATATATAAATAACTCGCTCACTAAATGACTAAAACCTAAACTATAATTAAAATGAAAACTTAAAATATAAATATAAAATTTGATTTAAAATATCAGTGAATATTATAA